>NC_056728.1:76397322-76697322 GCF_019279795.1 Protopterus annectens
AGGGGCAAGTAACTTTGGGATAGGTGGAACTGGCATGATGCATGGCCCAACACGTTGTAAGTATTAAAACCCTTTTGGTTTATGTTGATTACACACCCGACTATCAAGCATCCCAACATGGGACACTGACTATTTATCCCTGTACTCAGGACATACAAGTACAATACTGAGTAAGCCAATCAGAGGAAGCCATCATCTAGGCAGCCATGTGGGTTGTATCTCTGCTCATGTCATGCCCTTCCACTACATACCCTGCAGGGTGCACACCATTCCTTACCCAGATAGGTATAGCCTAGCCCAACAGCAGAGCTCTGTGATGACCTACCTGGCTTTTCCTTGGGCAGGGATCTACACAGTGTACCCCCTCAAAGCTTTACAGCTATGACATGAGGATTACGGTTCTTTTCTATGCTGGCTTTAACCCTACCAGTGGTGGTGACCTGTATTTCTGCATCACTGCTAGGACTTCCAATAACCCTATATCTATGCAGGTATGGTCCCCTCACATGCAAAGACAAGTTCTACCATCTGCTTTTTGGTCTAGGCTTTTGCCCTTACCAATGGCGTAGCATAACAGCCAGTCAGGATCTGACAACCACCAGAATGAGCAAACTATAGCTGCCAAGTATGTAGCCTTTTCTCACAAACTCCTGCAATGCCCAACTCACTGCATTAACTCCAGACATCTGGGTCACAGTCAGAGCATTAAAACTTCAGGCCACAGAGCCACAGTAAGCATTTTAAAAAAATGATTTAGTATCAGGCCACCAGTGTCACTTCTACAAGTCCAATGTATTGCTAGGCAGCAACCTAACAGCAGTACTCCACCCCCTCTGTAGTAGGGTTGGATAACCATCTGAAAGCCCAATATACATACCACTGCAATAATCCAGTCTAGATGTTACCAATGCACAAACCACAGTGGCCAAGTCTAAGGGTTCTAGGGAGTTTCAGATAACATTCTCAAATGATAATTATGTACTAACCTATGAACCTATAATACACTAGCTTTAAACCAGCTGATAGCTGTTCCTCAACACTTAGCTTATAGTCTACTTTCACATCTATATCTTACCTGAGGGAGAAATTTCAGATGATCCACACCATAAGATATACCTGGGAAAACGTACGTAAAATAAAGGTGTATTGTGGTGTACTATGGTACATGCAATGGCTCACCTGTTTTACTGACAAGTAGATTCTAGAGACGGTTTCTGATACAGTCTTGTTCATTTTCATCATGAAGTATTATTAGTTTAGGAGTAATACGATATTCTCCTTCTTTGAATTACTTGAGTGGCAGCATATACTTATGTACTTCATTGCCTATTTCTCAACTTCCACCCCAGTTTTCATTATTTCATGCAGACTTTATCAAATTATTCTGTTACTTCACACTTCTTAAACTGTATGCTGTGATGACAATTGTTTGTTGTACTTATATTTGAGACAGTTTTTGATTGCTGTCAGGCTGAACCTGTAGAGTGGTTAAATATGAATATAACACAGGCACCAACATCTCCTAATATAGTCAGATCCACTGTATCATTGAGTCATGTTGGGGTAAAATTAGAACCACTCACACACATGCACAAGTCTTAAGCTGAATGGGGAAAACAGTGTTTTTTTTACTCGAGTATGGGGCTTTGCCCATGCTCCATAACTTGTATACATATACAGCACCACAGTCAAACTGTGGAGAAATTAAACTCAAATGTGAAACACTGCCGGTGCTGTAACAGAAATCGCCCACAAAGATTCTCTGCAACAGAACAGTTCAGGAGATGCAGCTTGTTCATGTGATTAGTGAGTGATATAACATCAGCCACTTTAGACTCAGCCTCTGGGAGGGGAGTCGCTCCTTGTTCCAGTAAATGGTTAACACTACACTATGAATTCACCAAATAATCCACTTGGTGAATTGAAAGATATGATGTAAAGAAAATGAGCACAGTGCTAGATAATCCAAAAAAACTGAAGACAATGTCAAATTTGCATGGTTCACTGCATCTAAAGCAGCCAATGGGTCAAGGAAAACCAGAAAGAAATCTAGTTCTTGAACACTGGACTTTACAAGGCCACTAACAACCCAAATGCCATCTTTGTACTGGGTCTTGATCTAAAGCCAGACTGACAAGCCAAAAGATCATAAGAAGGCAATACATCTGCCAAAAACCGCCTTCTCAAAGTTGCACACAAAATTTTAGAAATAGGTGATTATTTTCCAGGATGTCTGTGCCCAGAGATGATGGAGACTTTAGGTCACCAGTGCTAAAGTCTGGTAGGGATACTTGCTCCTTGAAGGAAAGCTGAACAATCTAGAAAATGACTGGGCCCAGGGAAATCAGTAGAGGATATAATCAGTCTAGCTGGACTAGTATTAAGTTCGCAAGTGGACCATAAAGACTTAATCACATTCATATTCTTCTCAAAATTGACAGAATTGAAGTCAGCTCATCTGAGTCCTGGTAGGCCAAGAGTTGACTCTACGGAATAAAGTTACATTCGTCAAAGCATATCTTGGCAATATTGTATGTAAAAGAAAAATAATCCTATCATGAGCACTAAAAGAAAGAGCTGCAGATTATTTGAAAGTTCTTTCACTACCTGAAAGTTTTTAGATGGGCGGAGGTACCTGAAATCACAAAATATTTTTTTGCATGACAATTTTGGTCTGGTATGCTGCACAATGAGTATCAGGACTGTCTCAAGTAAATTAGTCTTTAAGTAATGCTCCTTGTATAGTCTATGCTTTGCACCAAGGATCCCAGCAAATAGAAAAACTAAGACATATGCGTATGAGTAAGAGCAAACAGAACACATTTAACGCCTTTTAAGCTACATCAATTCAGTGTTTTCACCACTAGTTTTACTCAGTCATCCAGTAATGGCTTCATAATATCATAGTTGATACTCCTCATGTCCCTACACTGGATCAGATTAAGGCTATGGATACAGTAGGTGGCAGGCCAACCCAGAAATCAACTTCATGTGACAAGACCAGGAGTCAGTTTCTATTACAGACTTACTAGTTTCAAAACTTTAGAAGCATGTGTATTATGCCTCATAGGAATGTTTATTCATCATTTCAGCACTCTGTGCATTATACCTCATGTAAGTTATGTATATACAATTTTAATTTCTAAAAGCATTTAGTCAATGTAATTTGCCCAAATTTTAATACTGACATTTTGTAATTACTGTATTATAGACTCCAGCTGTTGTATATAATACCTTAACATAATTTTGATTTTTTTCTTTACTGTGTTATACATTCCAACTGTTACTTTACTTGTTGTACCGCCAAAAGTACTCTTGTTGAAAATGAAAATCGTCAGTATACCAAATCACTTACACAGTCAACAAATAAAAAAAGTACAATTATAATTAAGACCAATTTGTCACTCTAAGTCAATGGAGTGGCCACATTTGTATTGTGGAGCTTTGAGTAGTGACTGCAAAGATGAGGCTCCACATACAGGCAGAGGACAGGTTCCATCTCTGATTATCTAGGTTCACCCACTGTGATAAAGTGAAGAGCTCCAGAATCCAGGGGGACCTCACAGTAGAGTTACTGTTTTCAGTATTAAAAGGATCCCACTGAGGTGGTTTGGACATATTTTAGGGATGCCACTTTGAACCCCACATGGGAGGTGTACCAAGTGTCCACTGGGAGGAGCTCCTAGGGCAAAGGCAGGTCAACATGGGGGGACTTCGGAAGGCTTGAGGATAACAAAGTGTGACCTGATTATTACTGGTACAAACTTACGTCTGGCTACCCTTCTCAGCTATCTACTATCATGACATTCATCAGGACTAAACGATTAGATAATGATGCGTATGCATTACCCTCTAGTAAATTTAATATCTTACTTCACAATTCAGTGAGGGAAAGAAATGAAGGAATACCAGGCAGCAATACTCCTACACTACAGAAAGATGATTCTTGATTTAAAAAACAGAACTTAAAAACAATCTTTATTGAATTATCACTTATAACATAATAGATCATGCATTTATATAAATGAAAACTATACTGACATTTTCAGCTGCAAACATTATCCTTCCCTTATAATCTTCGACATAGTCATTGTCAATTGGACATTACACAGCTCATTCAATTCCTGCCTTCCCTTAAACCTCATTCACCCTCCAAAACATTATTCTGCATTCATTGTTCCCACAATTCCCATTTTTTCTATGTAATTTATTCCTACCATTTTCTACAGCTCTCACTTCCAGTACTTTTATTTATTTATGTATTTCAGTTTGATGACAGGGGAAGTCCACTGGGCTGAGAAGAGCCCGTTTTCAGTGGAGGCCCGGGGCGAAAAGGTCCATAGGCAATACAACACAAGTATACAAAGTACACAATTATAAACATGGATAGCAAGTATAATACATACAGTATTCAAAGAGTAGAATAGAGTACAATTGATGGAATGCATATGAATACAGAGTAGCAGTAGTTTCAGTGGAACAAAATAAAATATTCTACATTGAGTCTGTAATTAATTTAAATATTTGGAGAATTGAGGATTTCTATATATAAGGAGTAAATAAAGGCAGAAATAGATTAACAGAAAGTAAGTGTATATAGTAGAGAGTAGGTAGCATGTGGGAAGAAATGCCAGTGAGTACAGAGTAGATGTAAATATACATTCAGAATGACATTCAGGCTAGTTACTGAGGAGAGCATTAACAGTTCAGTGACTATTTCTGTTATATTCACTATTTCTAGTACGGATGGTTTAGACTTCGATTTCCATTTTGTAGTAATTGCTTTTTTGGCAGCCACCAGAATTAAACTCAGCAAGGCCTTACTATATCCAGGCAATTCCATTTCTGTACCACAACTCAAAAAAATAATTTCTTTAGTTACACTAATTTGCTCACACAATATTTAACAGTAGTCTGCATAGAATTTTTAAATCTGCCAATCATTACATTCCAAAAACATATGCTCCCAATTTCCTCTTTCTTCCCAATCACAACTCCAAATTTGTAATCTATGTGAGGAAACATTCATAGTCTGCTTGGGGTATAAATATACCTATGCAAACACTTTCAAGTAAAAATTGTAAATCTTCTAGACTTTGTTCCATATTTGGAAGCCATACGTATATCCTCACATTGTTTCTTTGTGAAATGCTTATCCAATCTCTTCCCAATCCTTTCTAACCTTCCCTGATTTATTCATATAAATACACATTTTATATGCCCTATTAATTATCCATTTTTTAAAGCAGCTTCCGTTCTATATTCTTAAAACTCTACCAGGGCTGGTCTTTCAGAATCCATCTATTCTGTTCTCTTTGCCTATACTCTGATATCAATCCCGAATAGGAAAGCAATCTCTAGCCTGCAGTCTAGATGTATTCTCAACGTCTTCCCTATTACCTTTCCCTCTATTTACTCTCAATACCTTGGCTCCTTCGCCAGCTTTCTCTAGTACATTCCAGACCCATATTGGCTATTCTCTGTACCCCTAATGTCACTCATCCCTATCACCAGAATCTCCTTTCTCCATTCCAGGGTTGGCTTAGTTCTTAGAATACTTTTTGCTGCTTTACGTATATTCTGTATGGTTACTGGTATTCTTCTTAAGGATCAGCATCTAAAATCACAGTCTCTCCTTATTTCTCAAGTTTCCCCCTGTGCCATCATAATCTCTTTCCACTTCAAGTTGTAGCTTTCTGCTTGTGCTATGTATAGAAAGTCTGTGTAGCTCTGAAATACCCTCTCCAAATTAGGTAATTCCAAACCATCTTGTTCTGTTGCAAGGATCAGATTATCCCATTAGACTCTTGCCATCATCCCCACCCAGATAAAATCCTTCAACTCTTTATTAGTTGCTATCCACAACTTCTCCTCTGATGATAAAAATATGCCTGATTTGTGTATAAAACTTGAGGGAATAAACATTTTTGCTGCTTGTATCTTGCTATCCATAGCAATAAAACAGATTCCAGTTTCTCAGTTTTTGAATCATCTTTTGTTTAATCTTCCCACAAATCCTTACTTCCCATAGCAGAATCCTTTTTAACCCATACTCCCAAGTACTTCTTTTTATCATGTCCCCATAAATATGGGCATTGCTGAACCAATCTGTGTGTGGGTACATAGTTTACAGCTACTGCCTTTGTTACATGTTCACTAATTTTGTATCATGAAAAGATAAAAACATGAACCAGGCAAAAAACAAATTGGTTCTTTGGTTATTTTCCTTGTTATAGGATCCCTAAGCTGGTCAATAACCCTTTCTACTTTGTTGCCTGATCCATTGTGCAAAAAGTTTTTGTGCTCTGGAGTTATTCTTAAAAAGCAATTACTTAGCAGTCTCTGAACTCATGCATATTATCCAGGTACTCCCTTAGAACTGCAGTGGAGCCTCTTCTGAGAGTCCCCCATTCTACCATACCTTAACCTTTTCTCATTCCTCTAAATAATTACTTCTTAACCATATCTTTTTTTTCTGCCCTATTTTCAGAAAGATGATTCAAAGATGAATCCATTTTCACTCCCCCTCAAACTTCCACTGCTCCAGATTACAGCATTTAATCTAATTGCATTTTTATGTCAGCACATCAAGTATCTAATTTCATTTCTCCATCATTTTTGATTAGTAATTGTCAAGCCTTCTCCGATGTGTTTTTTCATCACTGATCATCCCCTAATTTTAAAAAGATATGAATGTTTTACTTGTCTGCCCCTCCTGTGCCTTAAGATATACATGAAGTATTAAAATAAGTTACCTATTCCAATTTGTCATGACTCAATTCTAACTCGTAAAGTCCAGAACCTATATCTTCCTGGATGTGTATCTCTGCACCAAGTCCAAAAGGAGGTCTCTAGACTTTTTTCAGACATTCAGACAGAATAATATTTGAACCCTGATCAGAACTTGAGGTAAGAATATCATACACTTCCAGCTATTAAAAAAAACACTCTTGATAAATACTTCCAAGGTACACACTAGCTGAGCATGTTGCCATGCCAATAAAAAGTTAATCTTCCCAGTGGAAACAATTTTTCAATTTTTCTCTTAATCCACACAGCATAATAGCAGTCCATTAACATGACAGGGTTAAGTGACAGTGCATTCCAATTGATGATGCCACAAGTTTAACACTACACACTGAAGCATTTCTGAGAGGCTCATTATTGAAATAAAGACACTCACTGCAGTGTCCCAAAATGGAAAAAAAAAAAAAAGAAAAATAGAAAATACTGGATAAGAGCAATCGTTCTTTTCCTTTAAACATTTTTGCAAAGGGCAACCCCCTGCATCCCTGATGTAGACAAGCCCTCTCATACCCCCTCCCCAAATATAGATACTAACTCCAACATTGCCATAACCTTGGATAAAAGGGAATATTCTAAGAAAATCCCCAGGATTTAGTAAGCATTTTACTTCCGTGCAGGAATAGTGTAGCAGCTCCTGCACAGAATATGGCCGCCAAGCGATCCAGTAAACAAGGCTGGAGGCGTGCACGAACCTGCTAGCACTATTCTTGCACGGGCACCACTAAATTATGCTAATTACCTCATTTGCTAGTGAAAACCATGCAAATGAGGTGAATCAGCGATTCAGTAAGCAGCCAGGCATCCGTGCAAAAACAGTTTGTGGTGAAGAAATGTATTTGGTTACTAATCGAGTACATTTCTGCAAAAATCAAAATGGAGTCATGACAGCCCAAAGTAAAGCATGTATTATATGCCAATGGCCAAAAATATGGCCACTGGCATGGAAAAGTTGCAAAAATATAAAATCAAAGTTTTTTGGCCGATTTCGGTCGTTTAAGCATAGAGCAGTGGCACGCAAATGGGATTGTGCCAAAAATAAAAAAAAATGTGAAAAAACAATTTTAAGTGAAATCTGCATTTTGCCATTATAGTCTATGGCATGCAGAATCAAAACAATAATAGCTAACACTGGTTGCTAAGGAGGAAGGCACTGGTATAGTGGTATAACAAGGGACTAAGGCAGTGGGGTATCCAAATGAGCAGATTTTACTGAATCACTAAATGGGAGACCATTCTCTGGTTGCACGTAACTGTGTTGGAGCTATAAGGCAATGCTGTAAGCAGAAGAAGCAGCTGACATGAAAAGGGGGTGTGTCATGCTTGGTGTAAGCACAATGGAGCTCCACAGCTCCCATTTGAGCTTAGCTAAGCAAAGGGGTGTGTCTGAGGTGGTACTGACTTATTCCATGAAATGAAGAGCTTGTTAGTGTCCCGGGGAGGGCCATTTCTGCTTCAAAATGTTTACTTTAGCTAAACAGGTTTGCACGGCTTGCACCAAGTCTAAAACAAACAAAAATAAAAAGAAAAACAGAAATAGCAGGACTGTTTACATTTGGGCAGTGGGACTGCGCGGCACGCTTCGGGATTTAAAAGGGGCGAAAATGGGAAGGGGGAAATAGCAGAATAAAACCAATCAAGTACAAATAAAATAGCAGGGGGGTGGAATGTATCATAGCCAGCCTATCATACAGGCAGCATCTGCAGCACAACAGTATAAACTGTGCAAACACTTTTCAGTCTGGTTTTTCCCACAAACTCTGCACCATTGGTGTACACACACGGTGGAATTTTAACCAACAAAATGTTAGGGGCTGCTGTCACTTTGATACATCAGTATGTGCTAGAAGCTGGGGGAGCTGAAGAGGATAATGATGACAACCTCCCCAGACTGAGGATAAGGAGAAGAGTGTTCAGACCCAAGGTAACCTACCAGGGGCAACATAATCTGGAGATAGTAGAGCACTACAGGGTGGACAGGGACATACTTCAGCAACTCATCAAGCTGTGCTGGCCTCACCTCTGACCCAGAGCCAACAGAGGCGAACCCATCCTAGTGGATTCCATGGTATGTGTAGTCATAAGAATACTAGCTACAGGTACTTTCCAAAGACCGACTGGGGACATCATGGGCATCTCACAGGCATCTGAATCCAGGGTACTCCACAAGTTCCTGGGTGCCATGCTACCACATGTCTGTGAGCACATTTACTTCCCCAGCACCCATGAGAAGAGGACCAGCATTATGTGCCTCTTCCACTGTGTAGCAGACTACCCGGAGGTACTGGGTGCCACAGACTGCACACACATCCACATCAAAGCACCACCCGGTGAACAGGGTATGGTCTATTTAAACCGCAAGGGCTTTCACTCCATCAACTGCCAGGTCATGTGCAATGCCCTGGGCATTATCATTAATGTGTGTGCTGGCAGCCCTGGCAGCTATCACAACTCCCACATCTGGCATTCCTCACAGCTGTACCAGGGATTTGTCAGGGGGGACATCCCATATGGCCATCTGGTGGGGGATGCTGGCTATGCACTGTGGCCATGAATGATAACTCCCATCAGAAATGCACACACACCCACTCAAGAATGCCATAATGAGGCACAAGCACAAACCAGGATCATTACAGAGCATGTGTTTGGGATGCTCAAGTCATGGTTCCACTGCCTTGACATATCTGGTGGAGCTCTGCAGTATTCTCCAGCCACATGTGCACACATGTTCATAGTATGTGCCATGCTACACAATATGATCCTGCAGAAACAGCTGCAGCAGGAACAGCAAGGGGAAGGGCCACATAGCCCCCCACCATTGCCAAGTTCTCCACAGGCACAGAGGGACTTGGAGGAGAATCCCCTGAGCCAGCTCCTGTAGACAGAAGGAGACATGTCCAGTATGACCTGGCCTTGGCAAAGAGGCAACACATAGCACACACACTGACACTGTAGGGACCCAGAGACCGACACCTCTCTCTGACTTGCATACCACACACTTCACACTACCTGTACCTTACCATGTATAGGCAGTGTACTGCATGCATACGACATAGGCAGCCCTCAAGCACTGTCCTCATAACTGCTGCAGGCACAAGGTAAGTCAGTTTTCTTAACAATAAATGAATGTATTAGTATTTTCTGGTAGCATATCTATGGTATTGCTGCATGCATGCAAGGGAATGGGGTGGCCTACTGGGATAGCAGCAGACAACTGACAGCTATGTCAGACACCAGGAAATGTTTGCCCAATACTGGCCTCCCCACACTATGCAGTAGTACCCAAGGTGACAAATCCTACTGCAGTATATGTAGGGGCCAGCTAACTGGGGGGTCATAGGTCACAGGCATGGATGTCAGTGTGGGGGCCCCATACTCACCCCTCAGCCTCACCCAGCAAGTCAGCTGTACAAAACCATAAAGAAATGTCTAACAAAGGCCCAAAAATGGTGACAATGATGAAATACCCCCTACAGACTTACACAGTGATATCACAGCAGGTCTTGCAGTTGCAGTAAGGCTCTGAAGAGTAAGAAGTCTGAAACTCAAATGTATGCCATTACAATCTGACCTGTGGTCTTTAGTGATATGCCTCTAGTCTCCAAGACAGGGCACAATACTATGCTAAATGGAACCAAAATGTAAAGCAAATATCAGCACAGTCTGTACAAATGTGTACAGTTGACAGGTGTGTCTGCCCCCACCCCCCACACCCATATTCCCATAGAAATGCAGTAACATGTATGTTTACAGGGAAATAGCAGCAGACCACACATTGCCAGGGCTGTCCCAATCAACATGATAACTTGTTGCATGTCCACAATATGCAGGGGTCAAGAGCTATGTGTATGTGTGGTTAATACTATCAGGGTGTGGCCAGCACTTACTCTCAGCTGTTGTGTTGTAGTGGCCTAGATATAGTGCTGTCTTTGACAGGGTCATGTTCCAAGAACTGCAGTGTCAAGTATTCTGCATGTCAGCTACACCTATGGTAAGA
This sequence comes from Protopterus annectens, assembly GCF_019279795.1. NCBI lineage: Eukaryota > Metazoa > Chordata > Ceratodontiformes > Protopteridae > Protopterus > Protopterus annectens. The sequence continues at coordinate 76,408,124 of NC_056728.1, forward strand.
GCTGTATACACTGTTCAGATGTCAATATCTGTTAATGCAGGAACGCTGTACAGGTCATGGACAGGGGGCCACACATATGGACAGTACACAGCTTGGAGTAACCTACACAGTACCTACCATACCTCTCAACTGTACAGACCTATTTCAGAATGTCCAGAGGTTTGCATCATAATTGTGGTCTGTATAACATGAAATAGCGGTTGTCTGGCAATTCATTGGCAAATCACGCAAGATTGAGGTCAGAAAATAATGACAGATTGTAGTGTCAGACTTCATACCCTATAGAAACATACATGCTAATGTCAAACCTGTTATTGAATCACCTTTATAGGTTTGCAAGGCCAATAGTTAAAAATTATCTCTATATTTAGGCCTCTGTCCCCCAATCACTTATGGCTTTGTCCAGATGTCTGGCTCTCAGAAGTTGAGAGGTATGGTGCCTAGTAGGACAGCAGGTACCTGAAGGTCAGTGCACTGCCAGTGTATAAAAGGCTGCCACCTTTCTGTGTCAGCACTGACAACATGTTACTGGCCAACAGCCATACCCCAGGAATGGAACAGGTTGTCACAGAAAAAGCACAAGTATGCCTTGTATATCTGTTCTGCTTGTCCTAACACTGCATTTGCCTGCCAACTATTTGCAAAACAAGAAAGGGTCATGTCAAAACAGCAATGGCAGACAGTGGGGAAGCAGATGTCAAACCTATAAGAGCAAACAAGCAATTACCAAACCGGTCTCCCAACTGTCTGTGTTTGGCAGAACAGTATTAACACCCTGTCCCCAGGTGTGGGTCTTTGCCAGACTGTCATATTTGGGCCTGTACAGAGATCAGTCTGTGATGGTATGACAGCTAGGCCCACATGTACCCTCATAATAACATATAGCAACCAAACTGTCTAAGGACCACAGCAAATGGAGTGGTGCAGTGATGGACAACCTGCTAAATAGGTACACTCAGAGGTGTGAAGTCTATAACCTTGTGTGTGATGTTACGGCATGTACCCTGCCCACATCAGAATTACAAATACATAACAGCAGCCACTGTGGCCAAAGCCTGTGACTGGACTACAGAAGGACAAAGAGACACATAAGGGGAAGGGGAACCACTGGCCAGACAAATGGAGAATGTGCACACCAGAACAGATTGTGCAGTAACATAGGTGCCATGCAGTGTAAGGAGTCAGAAACATCACCTGCAAATACACAATACACACCCATGTAAGTGGAGGTCCACAACAAAACAAAGCCCAAACAATGGACACCTCAGAGGCAAAATCACATGAGAACCCCACAAACCTACACACCACAGGCCATGTAGACTCCACACACCAGGGCCTTGCAAGCACTAAGGCCTTACCCCAAACCCCAAACACCTACCCTACGCAGACAGGCTAACAGCACTGTCCCTCTACTCCATTCCAAACAGACTCTGTTGAGGTGACCCCTGTCTGGCATACAAAGCAGTCCAGACCTTGCCTTGATGGGACTGTTGCACATCTTGAACTCAAGGCCTACTCCATCAACCTGTAGGAGCAGCATCAACCTGGGCTGTGATATCAGTATGGCATCTTGGTGTGATAGATACGTGTAGAACACACTACCCCACCTGTGGAATACACTCCCTGTCAACAGCAAGCATAGTGCCTCAATATCCATAGTGATGTACTCCCTGTATAACTGCAATGGAAAAACAAAATACAATACTGTGATCCCACCTGTGTCCCTGCTGGACAGGGGCTCTGTGTGCTGACATGGTGTAACATGGGCTACACTCTCATCTGCATGTGTTATAAGGGCTTCAGGGCCAGTACCCTAATGTCATAGCAACCTATCAACCTATTCACAACTGTCTGTCAGTGGTTCACCACTACTCTGTACTGCTCTGCCACTGACATGCCTGAAAGTCACAGTGCTATGTGGAATCTATTACACATATTATGGACAGTTCTGCACAGTAGAATGCACTCTGTACCCACACCCATACCTCCCAACTTCTGACAGCAAAACATCTGGACAAGGTCATAAATAAAAGTGGGACAAAGGCACAATGATAGGTACGTGTTGTAAATATTGCCCTTACATACTAAGAAAGTTGGTAGGATAAGGGGTGTGCATTAGCAGGAACTGTCTGAAGTTTATGAAGTCTGAAACACTAATGTCTGTCATTAATTTGTAACATCAGTCTTCAATTATATGCAACTAACTTGCCATAAAAACACAAGTTTATGTAGCGCTTTCGTCAAAATTACAGTTGACTTCTTCAAAATGATGTAGTCATAAAAGAAACACATTATAAACCCTAGTTAATCTCATTAACATACCTAATTAAGATGTGCACGCATTTGAAAAAGACAGGCTCCACTATAATAATAGCACATTAGCAACCCTATAATGTGCTATCTTGTTTTATAAAAAGCATCTATAAAATTTCATCATATAAATATACATTAATTTTGACTATATATATATATATATATATATATATATATATATATATATATATATATATATATATATATGTGTATGTATGTGTATATATATATATATATATACACACAAAGTGAAAAATAAAAAAATCAATTTAGTATATGTGTTTTTTAAAATAACATCAAATAAATGCTATTAATTCATGCATTAAATCATCATTTTTGAAAGATGTTAAAAATAATAATCTGCTTTTAGTTTTAATAGCTGCTGAGGGATGCTATTTCATTAAGATCAGGAAAACTTGTGGCATTAACCCTCAGTTGCCAAAGCAGTTCTTTTATATTCTAAAAATAAATTCAATGGGCCACCCCTTTCATCCATCTCCACATGTTCCAACACCGAAAACTTAAAATAGTGATCTGGAAAATTAGAGATGTGTTTGGCCAATGCATTTTTCATGTTTGCCTTCCCTATATCATAAATATATTGATATACCCGTGTTCTGAATGCATTCTTGGTTTTTCCTATGTAGTATACTGAACACGTCTGGCAAACTCCAATGTATACTACATTTTTTGTCCCACAGTTGTGTTTCTGATTGTAGTTCACCCAACCATAATTTGCAATGTGAACTTGATCCCCCTCAAATATATACTTGCATTGTGTACAATGTCAACATTTTGTCATCCTACCCCTGTCAGTTTTGTTCTTCCTATCTTTATTTTTCTCTAATATATTTTTCAAACTTGTATACTTTTTGTACACTACCATTGGGGCTTCACCCAATCTGGCACTAATAAACTCATCGCTTGTTAATATAAACCAATTGTTTGCCAATATGTCTCAAATCAGTGGGAATTGTGGGTTGTAAGTCAAAATCAAAGCATTGCTGTAATTACTATTATTACCAGTTGTCGGTTCACTGTTATCAAATAGTGTGCCCCTTACAGATGTATCAAAACCTAATAATGAAAAGAAGTGGCCCTCAAGACAGCACATTATAGGGTTGCTAATGTGCTATTATTATAGTGGAGCCTGTCTTTTTTAAATGCATGCACATCTTAATTAGGTATGTTAATGAGATTAACTAGGGTATATAATGTATTTCTTTTATGACTACATAATTCTGAAGTCAACTGTAATTTTGACAAAAGCGCTTAATAAATTTCATCTTCTTGTATCTTGTTTGCTCTGGTGCTTCACAAGTTATTCAATTTGGTTCATTTCATTGTTTGGAGTTTATGGAGTCGAGCACGCAGAGTGGACTTGGTGCTAGAAATACTTATGAGGAACTTACTAATGCTATCGGCAATGTCACGGCCCTGATAGGCGTTCTAACCCAACAGCTTACTGGATTGGGGCACAGACTGAACAGTACAGCAGGTGATTCCGGTTCCCAGTCCGTTGATACTATTGGGAGCACTCAAGATTCCTTTGCCAGCATTCCCCCAGGTCAAGACAGCCCTAATGCTCAAGAGAGACCAAACAGAAGGGGAGAAGGCATCGGAACATCATCCGGGTCATCCGGATCAATTCAACATACTCAGCCATGTCGGCAGGCTCAGCAGAACAACGGGCATTACCATAAAGATGCACACAAATCCTTCAACTTGAAGGAATGGATTACAAAAGAGAATGAAGGTTTTTTACAACCGGGTAATCACCAAAACAACCAAGGTACTATTGAACAAATGCTAAAATGTTTGGAAAAGGACAGTTTAAAACTTAGAAAATTGCAGATTGAAAATCAATATTTGAGGGAATGCTTGAAAAGGGAACAAATCCCTAAGGGACTTAGGTACTGGAGGTTCCCTAACGGCCTGGTTAGCGGGTCAGACTTGCACAGGGACTTGCTGACTTTATTCAACCGGCAAGGTTATGAATTGCTGAAATTGCTCATAAGAGATAACGACAAAAAGTTTATGGTTTTGCAAGACTCGGTTAACAAACTGAACAACTGTATTAAAAAAGACTTGTGTTTCAGTACAAAAATCAATGAATTTAACACATTGTTTATTAATCTTGACAACATTATTAACAAAGTTAAGGAGAAGAAATGTAAGAAATTAGACAGGGATTACAAAGAATATGAATTGGGACAAGCATATCCCTTAGTAAAAAATGGTGGAAATAATTTTGTACAACATGACAATGTTAATCATGAATTTGAAGGAGAAATTGATGAAACAGGATTTAATAATGAAAGTACACCAAGCAACATCCCTTTAGAACCCCCCCCCCCCCTGAGGAGATCGGAGAGGATCAGGCAACAGAATTTAAACTACAGGAGACCATCAACTGGGAATTACCAGGGTGGACACCACTATTTCTCCTCGAACAACCAGGGGAGGGGGAGAGGGAAGGCCAGACAGGGGAATTGGTAAATGATGGCACAATAACCAATTTTCTGTACAGTGATGATAAACATTAATGACCTCCAGGATTTTAAAATATACAATTTAAGTGGTGCATTGGTTACTCAGGAATGGGCAAACCTGTTTCAAAAAGGTTTAAATTTTGTATCAACCAAGAAATTTAAATTTAATGTTGAGAGAACATTATTAGATGTAATGTTGTACATCAGGAAACTTAATTTTAATGTGATCATGTAAAGTATGGCAACAATATTAAGGTGTGTAAAAAGGCCATTTTATTTAACCCACCATTACATCCCGCGCTCCAGTTGTTTCACGTGATGTGCATGAATGACATCAGAGACTTATCCAAAAATAAGTTTAATTATATCGACCACAACCTGTCCTTAGAAGAATCAAACTTATTAACTAGTATTTCAAATAATGGATCAGTTAGGGTGATGAAACCCGACAAGGGGGGCGGTCTGGTTGTTATGGATCAGGAAAGGTATATAGACTGTATGTTTGGTCATTTATTTAGTGATGGTTATGCACAAACATCTCGGAATGAGCTGAATATAGCATATATAAATGTTGACATTGTATTATACAATTTATTGTTGAATGACCAAATCACAGAGACAGACTTTAACTTTTGTCTATAGAACAACCCAAGGATCCCAAAAATCCACAAAGACATATGAAATTCCCCTTTAAGACCAATAGTGGATGTGAAAGGCTCTAAGACACTCACAATAGCTAAATATCTAGATTACCAGTTAAAACAATGTTTAAGTGACTATCCACATATTATTAAAGATTCATGGGATCGTTTAAAGAAAATCAAACAGGAGTATTACGGGGATGACATATTTGCAACTATAGATGTCAAGGATTTATTTAATGTAATACCCCATAGTGAAGGTATTGAACTGTTTTATGATTTTCTATGTCAACATACATCCCTTACACATTCTGGGATACTAACACTAAGGACGCTGATGGAATAGGTTCTAGAAAATAGCTATTTAACATTTGAAGGGCATTTGTTTAAGCAAACTTATGGAATTGCAATGGGTGCCGCTTGTGCCCCAATTTTTGCAAATATAGTACTTACTCAGTGGGAACTGTCAAAGGTTTTTACATCCCAGGGGATGAAATACTGTAGATTTTATAGGCGATACCTGGATAACATCCTAATATTTTGGGATGGCAATCCTGACCAGTTGGCAGAATTTTCACTGTTTTTGAATACTAGTACCACCTTCCTGTGATTTACAGTGGACACACACACAGAGTGCATCAGGTATCTGGACATACAGATTAGCAAAGATATGACAAATAAAGAATTTTCCTCTACTATTTTTAGGAAGCCAACATACTCGAACACCCGTCTCCACTTTGAAAGTGGAAACCCCTTACACCAAAAGCGATCCCTAGTTAAGGGACAAGGGGTGAGACTTGCTCGTATGATCAGTAATTTGGATGGATTTTACAAAGAAAGGGATGTTTTATTGGATATGTTGCTGAAGACAGGTTATCCAATACACTTTGTGAAACCTTTATTGGACGAGGTGACCCGTAAGAGAATTGAGGGCCACTTCTTTCCATTATTAGGTTTTGATACATCTGTAAGGGGCACACAATTTGATAACATTGAACCGACAACTGGTAATAGTAGACTTACAACCACAAGTTTTCAGTTTGGTTTGTTTCATTGTTACAAGTTTATGTAGACTGGACAAAACTTCTAGACAAACACCTGGACATTCTTTCAAAATATGTACAGTTGAGAGGTATAGCTACACCAGGATATGACTTTTCAGGTAAGAAGAATACCACACAAGCAGGAGATCCCCAGCCAGTATATCACCAAGTTGCTGGACTGATTACACAGCTTAAATAAGTCAACCGGCGGTTGCCACACCTCTCAACTGGCCTTTTTGGGCAGGAATGTATATAGTTGGGCTTATAATATTTGTCTGTGATTCATATGTCTTGTATCCCTCTGGTAAAGCACTGTGCTGATCTGAGGATGTCTGCCACTAGGTAATGACACAATACATTGCAGTGTCAGACCTCAGATATGTCAGAAAATGTCTGCTAAAACAAACCCAGTACCCCTAGGAAAGTCCTGTTTACTTTTGAGAGGTATGGCTGTAGCACACAAAACACCAGACCAGAGTACATCTATCTCTGGAATAGAGTCCCACTCTCAGTATAGAAGGTCACACTGGGCATGCTTCTACACTTAGAGAATCACAGGCCATGTTGGAACCCACACCGGACTATATAACTGTATTGTGCATATATGTCTTTGCATACAGACAGCTATGTACACCTTAACTGTCCCTACACACACTCATCAGACAGGATTATCCTCAGCTAGCTGTAGGTGGCCCATATGTGATATATCTGTATCTGTTGCATGTGATACACAGCCATATATATGGACAACAGTTAACAATATGTCAAGCATACACACACATAGATGTGGGGAAGATAGAGACAGACAGTTATAGAGAGAGAGAGAGAGAGAGACACGGGGGGGGGGGGACACACAGAGTGAGTCACACACATGGATACCCTGAATGGCATAGAGTGATGTCCTGCTGCGGACAGTGGCATATCGGTTGTAATCGGTCGCACATGCCAGCATGAAGGCGAGCTCCACTGTGTAATAGTACTGAGGTGCAGGTTATAATATCACATCTCCTGCCTCTGTGTGTGTGTGTGTGTGTGTGTGTGTGTGTGTGTGTGTGTGTGTGTGTGTGTGTGTGTGTGTGTGTGTGTGTGTGTGTGCATGTATCTGTAGGACTAAGTATTAGGAGGCTGTTTCCACTCAGTACATTTCCCATTGCCCTACTTCACAAGACCTGCTGCTGTCATTCACATTAGAAGAACCATCGGACACTTGTTAGCCCTATAAGCTCTGTAGCCCATACGATAACTGTGTAACACTATAGTACAAATAATTATATAGATATGGGTTCTAATCTCAGTCTTGGCAAATGTGACAGAGTGTGTGTGTGTGTGTGTGTGTGTGTGTGTGTGTGTGTGTGTGTGTGTGTGTGTGTGTGTGTATTTGTAGGTGAAGCAGTTTTAGGCCATTCCTACATAGTACACTACCCAGTGTCCCACTTTACCAGTCCTGCTGATGTCATTCCCCTTAGAAGTACCTTTGCACATCCCAAGCCTTATAAGCACAGTGGCATGTGCAATAACTATGTAATAGTATAGTACAAATAACTAGATAGACAGGGGTTCTATTCCCAGTTCTGGCAAATTGTGTGTGTGTGTGTGTGTGTGTGTGTGTGTGTGTGTGTGTGTGTGTGTGTGTGTAAGTGTGCATGTTTGTAGGCTGAAGTATTTTGAGGACTGTCCCACCCAGTACTCATCCCAGTGCCTAAGTTTAGTAGTCCTGCTGATATCATTCACCTTAGAAGCACCTTTGGGCATATGTCAGCACTATGAGCTCTGTAGCACGTGCAATAACTGCATACCAGTATAGTACAAATAGCTAGATAGGCAATGGTTCTATTCAAGTCTGGCAAGTGTGTGTGTGTGTGTGTGTGTGTGTGTGTGTGTGTGTGTGTAAGTGTATGTGTGTATAAGTGTATGTAAAAGAGCTTGTAGGCTGAAGTATTTTGAGGACTTTCCCACCCAGTACATATCCCAGTGCCCAACTTTAGCAGTCCTGCTGATGTCATTCACCTTAGAAGTACCTTTGGGCACTTGTCAACCCTGTAAACTCTGAATCGAGTGCGATAACTGTGTAACACTATAATACAAATAACTAGATATGCAGGGGTTCTATTCTCAGGTCTGGCAAATGTGTGTGTGTGTGTGTGTGTGTGTGTGTGTGTGTGTGTGTGTGTGTGTGTGTGTGTGTGTGTGTGTGTATATATATAAGTGTAAGTTCAAGAGTTTGTAAGTGTGTATGTTTGTAGTCTGAAATATTATGTTGACTTTTCCACCCACAACACTTCCCAGTGCCCTACTTTATCAGTCCTGTCAATGTCATTGCCCTTAGAAGTACCTTTGAACAACACTCATCCCTTTAAGCTCCATGGTGCCTGTAATAACTAAGTAACAGTATAGTACATATAACTAGATAGGCAGGGGTTCTACACTCAGTTCTGCTAAATGTGTCTGTGTGTGTGTGTGTGTGAGAAGGTGTTTATAAGTGTGTATGTTTGCCATACTTTACAAGGGCTCTTGATGTAATCACCTTAAATATACCTTGCAACATTGTTAAATCCTATAAGATCCATGGTGCATGTTATAACTGTAAAACTGTAGTACAGAAAACTAGATAGGTAGGGATTCTAAACTCAATACTGGCAACTGTGATACTGTGTGTTTGTGTGAGACATCATCCCTGTGTGTGTTTGGGTGAGAATCATATCCTCTGAGGGTGTGGGTTATACCATTTTGAGGTGTGTACCACCCAGTACACATCCCATTGCCCTACTTTACAAGGCCTGCTGATGTCATTCACCTTAGATGTACCTGTATACACTTGTCAGCCCTCTAAGCTCTGTGGCCTGTGCAATAACTGCATAATACTATAGTGGAAATACTTAGGTAGGGGTTCTAATCTCAGTACTGATAAGTACAGTAGTGTGTGTGAAGCATATCCTCTGTGACTGTTGTGTGTGTATTACATACCATTTTAAGGGCTGTTGACTACCCATGACATTACTTTAAAAACCCTGTTAATGGCATCTGCCTCACATGCACCATGTAACACTATACACCCATACCAGTCATCTGTGCAGATGTACATGAAATATCCACATGTTTGCAACCTATATGTGGTCTGTGTTCCCTGACAATGAGCATACCTGTGATATCATTGCCAAATATGTCACAGTTACCATACTGACATACATGCCAGCATCAAACATTGTACCTGACTGACACATCATGCTGATACAAAGTCTGTCACTTTATCACTTGTGCAGGTTTATAGGAGCAGGAGACGAGACCAATTACTATGTCTAGTGGGTTATCCCACCATCCATGAAGGCATTTGTAAGATTATCTGTTGTAAGAGGTTGTGTGTTATGTCCCAGGCATATAATCTATGTGGAGCATGTCATGTGTACACAGCACTATAGTACATACAAGTGGATACGTAGGGTTACTGATATGTCTACTGGCAATTATGTGTTTCTGTATGCACAGCCCCTGTGGCTGTCTTCAGTGTGTGTGTGATGGCTATACCATTTTGTGTGCCTCTTCCACCCTGTGAACTCCACCATTGCCAACCTAGTGTCAGTCCATACAGATGTCATCCATGGTACAAGCAGAGTTATACAGTTTCTAACACTAAACTGTAGTGCAATGGTCGTATCACTGTGTATCCTACAGTAATAGATGGGTAGGTCATCCACTCTAAGTGTCACCTCCATGTGCATGTGTGTCTCAATGCATGTCCCCATACAGCAATGTGTGTGTGTGTGTGTGTGTGTGTGTGTGTGTGTGTGTGTGTGTGTGTGTGTGTGTGTGTGTGTTTGTGATGGCTCTAACATGTTAAGGGCCTCTGAACCCACCAATGGCAATCCTAACAGCCCCTGCAATTGTCACCCACTTCAATAGTAGTCACAGACACAGCCACACTACAGTACCACTGTGCTGTGTTATGTATCTAGCGCTATCATTTATAAGACTGTGCAAGTAGGGGCTGTGCTCAGCCCTTCATCAGCTGCCCCAAGTACAGGACTATGACTCTGTGTGCACTACCAGCTTGAGAGGCCAGACATGCATATGAGATATCAGACACACATGCTGGTGATTGTCAGGTGAGACTAACGCAGGCTGACCTGTGTCAGGAATACATACCCCAAACATGTCATACAAAGTACCAGGCATACCCTCATCACCTGCATGATGGTTGAGTGGATGTGACAGAAACAGCAAGGGCAACAGGTGCTGATAGCTGAATCTATTGCAGTTAAAGTAATGGCTAAGCTTGTAAGGGACCTAGTACCAGTACTCAAGTAACCTCCTCTGTATGTGTGATCCTGCAGTCCTACAGAACACCCAGGTGACATGTATGAAGGCTAGGTGGCTGTGTCAAGGGTATGTATGCAAGGTTACACTGTCTGCCACAATTGCCCGTCACACACTGTTGCATGTAAACACACCTGGTAAACATGTACATATACAGCTGTACCTTGGCTATGAAAAGGTCACTGTGTTTCCACTCTGCCACAGACACCTGGAACACAACCAGAATACAATACAAGACACTACAGTCAGTCAGCAGTACTAACAGCAATAGTGCATTATGGCTAACAAGGTACATACGCCTCAATGTGTACCTATAACTACTGCCCGCAGACAGCACTTTACACATGATATTGCTACACTGTACTAGAGTCACCCTCTGCATCACACCAATATGAGCATGTTCGAGCATCGATGGTACGGAAAACAGGGTTGTGGCACAAGTGCTATCACATGCACAGGGTGTGGTGTTGGATTGCCAGAGGCCTAAGCTGGGCCATATGGTTGACATTTTGTGTGTGTGTGTGTGTGTGTGTGTGTGTGTGTGTGTGTGTGTGTGTGTGTGTGTGTGTGTGTGTGTGTGTGTGAGTATCTGTGTGTCTGGAGGGGTGATCTTTAACTGGGCCATGCAGAGAGCTGTGCATGTCCGGTGGTGACTGGCCTGTGATAGGGATGTGTGAGTGTTTGTCTGCACTCCATCAAGCAATGTGGATGCATGACACAGGGCTATGCTGGACAGCTGTCAATGGTACATGGCAGGATGTAGGGTTCACAGTCTCCTGGCAGGGATGTGGTAACTGGTTCTGCCAGCAGTATCACTGGCACCACCAGGTCCAAGGACAGATGCAGTATTACTCCTTGATGGTGACTGCTGTCTGCTGTATCTGAGTCCCTGATGGGACTGGCCAGGACAATGTGCCTATGGCCTGCCCCAGTGTTGTGTGGACAGCACCCTCCCTTTGGTAATGCTGTTGGCACTGCCACTATGGGACTGTGAATGTGCACAGTCACATGGGCTCACAGCTGATCATGTTGCTGACCTATGTCCATCTGGCCGATGCCCCACTCCCACCACACACTCAAGCACAAACATTGCTCGGTCGACAATGTCTCACACCAGTGTCTACCCACGACATCAACAAGATGATGTATGGCATCACAAATGCCGTGGAGGTTGTCACACATCACAGGGAGATGTGCATTCATGACCCTGAGCATCTGTCTGGCGTTGCAGTCAGTACATGCCTGTGCCTCCATGACAGAACATAACATGCATCTGGTGACACCTGCTGTGGCACTTGCGACAGGGGCTTGACGTTGAGCACCCCTGTCTATATGCCCGAGTGTGAACTCGCCTGCTCTCTGCCTATGGCTGGTGCCTACACTCACATTCGCCATATTCAACACACTAGCCTATTCCATGCCACCACCCTTAACCTGTCCATTATCAGTGGCTGCTGGGGACTGGGTATGTGTGGGCATATTGACTGTGTGCAGGGACATGATGGGTGGAAGTGGCATATCAAACAATGGCACAGATTCAGGCACCAACAACCCCACCTGTGCCTCAATATGACCACCATCATCATGGAAGTCTGCTAAGACACTGATATCAGGTTGCAAGGGGAAGGGACACCAACCCCTGTGTTCACCTGCAGGGGGAGGACAACATGTGTGAATCAGTACCCTGCAGTATTATGTTTGCTGATGCACACACACACACACACACACACACACACACACACACACACACACACACACACACACACACACACACACACTAACACTCCTGGTACAGTCTGACACAGCTGTGACACCTATGGACCCCTCAGGGCAGACCTTACTGTAGTTCTGCCTGCCACAATCCATCTCTTTCACTGCTACTGTAAGGCCCACAACACAGGGTGACAAATCCTAGTGTGTGATGGACCTAGTAGCAGAATGGTAATTGTGGCCAAGACCAAGGCTACTGGAGTGAGCTATACAGTGTCACCAAGTGCACTTGCATATACTGTAAGAGCTGACTTACTGCTATACAGACCACACACAATGACAAGGTGTAATGATATGTGATGATAACTGATGAAGTGACAAGACTATACTCTATCACTGCAGTACCTACACAGTTCAGACTCACAGGGATTCATTTCAGAGAACATTGCAGGACAGTCTGCAATACATACAGGAAACATGGAAAGTACTAGGTACATAGCCTCATAAAATGATACCAGGCTATTGGCCCTGATGCCCTGATAAGCCTGGCCCAGACTTTCGCCCATGTCCCTTCCAAGCCAGCACCTGTTTCCCCTGTCCAGCTGGTATACCCGCGTGATCCCAGGGGTGTCCCATCCATTTCCCATGCAGTTGTCCAGCTTTTTCTACAAGAGGGCTATACACATACTCTGCTAGACATGGTGAGGGAGTGTATTTTACAGACAGTATATTTTGTGGGACACTACACAAGCCTGCAAACAAGTCCTATACATGTGGCAGACCAGGTGAGGGACTTGCATGCATGATGCGCTAGTGGGGTTTCTCTTACATAAATGCCATCAATGCTGGTTTGGAAATGGCCTTGTATGCCAGACACAGGTCACCTATGATCTGTCTGTATGAGAATGAGTACAGGGAAAGGGCTTTCAGCCTACCTGTATTAGATAGGTGTTACAGACCCTGGATTTGCCTGGTCAGGAACCTCTGTGATCTCTGCAACTGCTGCATTTGCTTGGCAAGGTACATGCCAAAGGAGCCATTGTACTTGGTAATGCGTCTGTTAAGGGGGAGTACAGGGATGTTGGGGCTTCCTGATTCCTGGATGACATACCCGTATTTGTGTGGTGGGCCATGTAGACAGCCTTCCATACAATGGTGCCCACATGGTGGGAAACTGTCAGGTTGCTACCAAAGTTGGTGCACAAGTCACCTCATACCTGACTGCATGCTCAGTACATTATTACTGTCATAATTAGTGTGGATGGCATGAAATCTGCCACAGCAGGGAGAATGATGCCTCTCCTGGCATTCAGTTTGCAGAAATGCTTCTTGCACTACTCATTAACTGGTTGCAGCCCTCTTGGGGGATGCTCACATCAGTATGGGAATGTAAGACAGTGGCCAGATTGCAAGCATCTGTACACATGGTCAGCCTCAGACCATTGCTTTTGTCCTATACCTCAGATACATATATCTCAAACAGTAGAGGCCCCCAGACCGATCCTTGGAGTACACTGCTTTGGAAGACTCTACTACTACAGGTGGGTTCCACTACTTTGTCCGAGTGGGTACTATCACTGGGCTAGTTAGCAACCCATCTGGTAACATACAGGTTGATGCCTAGCTGTGTAGGCATATATATCCTGGCCACCTGGAGATTACTGTGACAGAATTGGGCTAGGTGAAGGTAGGCACTATTCACCATCTTCCCCTCATCCTTGTGTTTGTTGACCACTTCAGACAGGTCAACCAGGTTTAACAGGTCTGATCTCCCTTTGACAATACCATGCTGTGTGGACTCAGGCATTTTGATGTTGCCGATGTCCCTGTTCATAATGTCCTTGATATTGCCTTCCATGCCCTTGCAGAGCAGGCTAGTTAGGCTGATGTGCATATGATTGGCTGGGTCGGTAGATTGCTCTGCCTTTGTGTATAGAGATGAGACTGGCTTTCTTCTGTGCAGATGGGATGACACTGGTGCTCAGGCTTTGGTTGACTACAGTGCAGAATGGATCTGAGGGCCCATGCCTGTATTCATGTAGGATGCAGCCATGGATGGTATCAGGCCTATGGAGACTTATGTGTGTTGCCTTTGAGTGGGCATTACGGACCTGCTTCCTGATGATGAGGGCAGGGGGCAGGTTCTGTGCATGCACATGTGTACCAATGGGGGGACAGGGGGTGATTTTTACACTTCACCTGTCTACAGAAGGTTGCCTATATCTATGCCATATGTGTATGTGCTGTTATTGACCACCACTACAGAGCAGATTTGTGTGTTGCCTCTGGGATTGCAGACACATGTGTGGAAGGCCTAGTGATTGGCCTTGGTGGATGTGTCCAATTTGCACTCAAAGATGGTCTTAGGGTAACTCACCTGTGACCTTATTTGCTTGTGCAGACCAAGGTGACATCACTTCCAATAAGGCACCTGTTCCTTCTTGGTCCTGTCCAGCAATTATTTCCACCTATTATGGTATTTGTGTATTTAATGCTGTCACCATGGACGTTTACCCTACTTTGAGGGAGATTATGTTGTCCTGTCAGGTATTGCTGAGTCCATACAGCTATTTAGGTGCTTACATAGTATTGTGGTGTGGGCTTGGGCACTACTGCTAGTTCCAACTGATGGGATGTTGGCTGTAAAACTATGTCTATCTGCTCTGAGGAGATTTATACTCATTTGTTTAAAGTTAATTTTGTTTGACCCTGATGGGGGGGGCAAGGGAATGGTGACCTGAACAGTGATGGCTATGTGGTCAGATCTTACCAAGGAGGATGACACTGTAGGAGTGCTACAGTGGCTACTCATGTTGGTTAGGACCAGGTACAGGATATTTCCACCTGTCGTAGGAGTGTTGACCAGTTGTGCCATTGCATTGCCATTGACAAAGCCGAGGAATCTCTGTGCATTCATGTTCAGGTGGCATAGGTCATGCACACAATGGTTGGGTAGTTGAAGTCACCCAGGAGCAGGGTAGACAACTGAATCCTAACAGATTCCAGCAAGTCCCAATAGGTAATGCGGGTGTCCATGGTTTTGGTTGGAGGCCTGTAACTAGCTATGATTTGAGTAGTTGTTTTGTCAACTGTTAACTGCACTCAGGATATCTCCCATGCATCATACTGTTTGGCCAGCCTGGAGGTGTGTATGTGTATGATAATGTTCACCACTCCACCTCCTGTGGCTTTGCAGCTCTCCATATGGGGTCTGAATGTATGATGAAATGAGTAACTTGGCAAGGTTAGTGTGCTCTCCACAGCTACAAAGCAGGTGTCAGTGACTGCACAAATGTGGGCAACCTACAGGACAAGGTACACTTTCATTGACATGGGTTTCATGCTAAGACACCTAGCTCCTGTTAGGGCAAGACATCTGCACAAAGGCACACATCACTGGTGGGCAAAGGCCAGTAAATAGTGTCACTTTATGAATCTAGCTGAAACACACACAGTTTTCAGCAAAGTCGGTGTCGCATTCACAGGTCTACTCCGCATGATATGACATCTGACACTCAATTGTATGCTATTACGTTATGACTTCAGCCTTTAATGGGTTGTCAGAGATGTGCCAGACAATACACAACTGTATGAGGCATTGACTACAAATATGAGGTAGATGTGCTCAGTCTGCAAAACTTTAGACAGCTGTCAGGTATGGGCTCAGTATATCACATACAGTTCAACACACACTTCTGCACCTGTTGTGTACTATGCACATACCCTATATAAGTTTCTTACATTTGTAAGACAAGCATATGTATCACAGTAGCATTCACAGGTGACATATGAATATTTACGACATCTCAGGTAGCTGGTCTAGCAGTGTTACACTCAGTATTGGACAACAGACACTCCAGTAGTAGCCATATTGTGCTGACCTTTGCTGGGGTGACTCAGGGACCAGAGATGTGATCCATGTCAATGCAGACAAGGCAAGCAGGAATGGCCAATAGGTGCTGGACAGCAGCATGTGAGTCTAGCAGGTCTTCTTGCGACCTAGTGTTTAATGTCCTATTTGACATTATTGCATCCTCCCTTCTGCATTCACTGCAGCACTATAACAGGTATGTTAATAACATAAGCTTGTAATGGAATGCAGAAGGGGAGATGCAATAAAAAAATATATCAGGATAATGACTTAATCATTGCTAACATAATAGTAAGTGTATACGAGTTACTTTACATGGTGTCCCTATATGTGCTTTCATTACACTACTATGGGGTGTGACTATACTGTATGGGACAATTGTGTATACATGGGTGATTTCACATGTTATATGCACTCACACTTACATTTTAGACCAGCTACACTACCCTGGTTGACAAATCTCAATTACTACATAATTTAAAATTAAAATAATAATTTTAACAATGATTTCCCATGTAAAGATAAAGTGCCTATCTTGGTACTTGAACCATGAACAACTGCATGCAAAGCTGGGACTCTAACCACTACGCCATCTCAGTGTGAGGACTTTAGCTGTATATTTTTATTTATCTCCTATGGGATGTTTAAGCAATGCTGAGCAGAGGGCCATAACACGCACACCAGCTCAACTACACTTAAACATACCTTAGAATGAAAAAAATTTTTTTTATAAACCCACTTTATTTACATGCATCTGTACTCCTTGTCCATCACAGTTAGGGAAATTGTAAAGGGACATATAGGGACAAATTGTAATTATTGCTCTTACAAACTTAGAAAGTGTGACTGTGGCTTTCTAGCAAATCATTGGCAAATCACTCAGGGTTTAAGTCAGAACATACTAACAGACATTTGGGTTTTAGATTTCATACCCTTCAGGAAGTCTGTGCTAATGCAAACCTTGTATTCTTTCAGCTTTCCAAGTTTGTAAGTGCAATATTTAAAAACTTTCCCTATTTTTGTGCCTTTGTCCCCCCATTATTTATGGCTTTGTACAGCGTTCTTGCTCTAGGAGGTTGAAAGGTATGTGAGGCAGGCATCTGGGCATTCTGTGGAAACCTGTACAGTTGAGACCTATGGCCCTACAGCACTTTTACTATGGCAGACATTTGGGTTTCAGTCTTCATACCCTTCAAGAAGTCTATGCTACTGCAAACCTTTTATTCTATCAGCTTTCCAGGTTTGTAAGTGCAATATTTAAAACTTGTCCCTATTTTTGTGCCTTTGTCCCCCCATTATTTATGGCTTTGTACAGCGTTCTTGCTCTCTAGGAGATTGAAGGTATGTGAGGCAGGCATCTGGCATTCTCTTGGAAACCTGTACAGTTGAGACCTATGGCCCCTTAGCTTTTTTACTATGACAGACATTTTGGGTTCTCTTCTTCATACCCTTCTATGCTGTCTATGCCTGCTTTATTCTATCCTATTTTTGTGCCTTTGTCCCCCCATTATTTATGGCTTTGTACAGCGTTCTTGCTCTAGGAGGTTGAGAGGTATGTGAGGCAGGCATCTGAGCATTCTGCGGAAACCTGTACAGTTGAGGGCTATAGCCATAAGGCACTTTTACAATGCAAGGGCATGTGACAGAACCTGTCACACACCCCCTGCATTGATTTCTTGCTCCCCTATGTATTTCAGTGTCCGCAGACACTATTTATTTCATTTCAGTGTCCCGGACGCTGAAATACTTTTAAAAAGTGTCGTACAGCACTGAGTGCAGGGGGCATGTTAGATGTGCGTGCACTACCTAAACATGCTCCCTGCAGTCAGTAGTGTTCATGTCCATTTAGCCTTAGTAGCAGGGCACCTTCATGAATATGCAAGGTGTGCTGCTGTTAATGCTAAGGCTAAATCGACATGGTTCACTCCATGCAGGAATAGCACTATTCCTGCACGGAGTTTATTGAATCCAGGGGGTTATCATCTTGAACTTATATATGTAAAAGTCCATATTTTTGGCCAATCTCCTCATCTCAGGACACAGTAATGGAAGCCCTGGGATTTTAAACTGTTACCCCCAAAGATTTGATTCAATGCACTGATCTTTTTTATTCACCATTTTTACTGTAACAAATATTTGTTTACTCAAAGTCACATAGTATAAAATAATTATGTGCACTTTCTGAAGGCACAGACTGGGTCTGGTACAGGAGGGCAACAAAAAAACACATGTTGTACAGAGTACAAATTAAAACAGACACTAACAAGCATATTTTGTGTACAATTTAACATTTAACAGTGGCAGCATACAGGCACTAGTTTTACTCATCCCTTCAACAACCATCACAAAATGTGTATAGTTCTTAGTCGTCCATCCTAATCTTAGAGTTATCTTTTGCACTTATTTATTCTGCTGGATTAAATGAATTCCACAATTTACGGGTAAAGAAATTTAAAAATACTACCTGAAACATGACTGGAAGATGACCAATTCACTATGAAAACTGAAAGACGCACTTGACAGCAGTTCAAGTGAGCAAAACAGGTGAGGTGAGGGAAGCAGTTTATATGTGAAATAAAATAAGCTACTAAAAACCTAGGAACTGGAGCAATAGGATAGAAAAAAAAAACAATCTTGCTTAAATATTTCATTATGTTAAAAGCAGGGAGACACAGGGCCAGCTGTTCCATAGTGCTCAGGAATAAAGACTTGGTTACAACACAAATGACCAGAGTCTGAATTTTGGCTTCGCCACTGGAACAGCCAAGTGGCAGAGAAGGGAAGTGAGTGGAAGGGTGGCTTAATGGCTAAGGTGTTTGCCTTACAAACACAATGTGCAGGGTTTGAGTCTCACAAGGGATAATTGGCTAGGCTTAAAATGGCTCGCAAGGGCAGTTAGCTTAGTACTAAACTATGAACCTATGAACTATGAGCAACCAGAGCCAACTTGCTCATCTTGGAAGGATAGAATGGTGTTTTCCATTAACCAACCACCACCATGAAAGTGGAGATTTACACAGCACTGAAATGTTTCGAACAGGGCTTGGCAATCCCAAGTTTGACAGCAGAGCTTGTAATTTGTGGTTAAAAGCATGCATGACAAAGGATGTCCCAAGCTTTCAGGGGTAAGGCTAGGATATTTATAGAAATTACTTCTTTGCTGGGATGGTGGCAAGGTCACAGAACACCTCCATGGCTGTGTGGATGACGAGCCCTCTGTTGGGAGTCACCTATGCAGAGAGGATATCCCGTACAGCAGAACAAATGGCCCCAAGACACACTGGAAGAGACCTGGTGAGTAGGCAGAGAGTCCAACAGGTTTACAGATAGAGAAATACGGTTAGCTGTTGTCTACAGACTCCCAGGCACAGCAGGAAATGAAAGAGGAATATCTCTAGACTTTCTTTATAAAATATTAACAGCAGAAAACTGTCATCTTTGTAGACTTTATCTTTCAGGTATGGACTAGACTAAAAACAGAAAAACTCACCTGTATGTCTTAAATCTTTTGTTATACCTGTGCAGAGAGAATGCAATATCCTTAATTTAATCTTCTTAAAATTACAAACTGAAGGCGCTTGGGTTAAAATGGAAGCACCGTTATCTAGAAGTGATCATATTTTGGTAAAATGTAATTTGCACTACCTTATAAGAAAGGGCATGTTAAACAAAATGATGAAACAACAATAAATGTGTTAAAAAAAAGAAAAAAAAAAGCTTTTTTTAAGTGTCCACATTTAAGCATCTGAGCACTTCAGCAACACATATTACAATTTTGCAGCTCAATTTAAATTCAGACTGCTGGAGTTCATTTAAAAATAATTAACAATAAAAAGTTTTACAAAGTATATATGAAACCTACTAGCAAGTCAAGGAAATGCATATTGGTTAAGTAAAAATTAATCAGACAATTAAGAAAGCATTTTATAAAGGATTTAGTAATACAGGTACAGCTGTCAAAGTGCTGCTTACCTTTATCACGAATAAAGACTAAAGCCCCACAACAGTCTCAGTGTTAAGAAACTGCTCAAACTTTACACCTGTGTTATTACAACTTTAACAATGGTTTGAATCTGCGTCACAGTATGGAAAAATGTAGCTATACCATCAAATTTGTGATTACTAATGTCCTAAGCATCTAAAAGCAAAGTGAGGAAAGAGAGTCCTCCAGGAAAATGACATAATTAATCAGGATAAAATAAATTTGGGTCAGCCTTTTAAAAACCGTTCACACAAATGAGTAGTGAGAATCTACATAATATTTCTATACCAGCGGCCTGGAGAACTGCTCTCGCAGTCTCAGTTTGTAAGGATAAGGGAATAAGACCAGAATGATCTTACTACAGATCAACAAGCTTACCGTCAAGCTGTGACAAAATTAGAGGAAAGGTGAGTCACACGGTTACTCCTCTGTTTTGTGGATGTTAATCGGCACAGAGAAATATTCTGCCTGACAGGCTTTTTCTACCAGTCTTTCTGGAGTCGCAGTATACTTTAAGATGCAGTCTGATGTGGTCTAGAGAGCTTTCACTGCAGCATATAAATACCTATATAACATATACCTGGTCATTTGCCATACAGCCCAACACCTTACTCATGGGTGATTTTAATTATCCTACCATCAACTGGGAAACATATACAACCATAAACATACTGACTCAGAGGTTCTTGGACTTTGTCAGTGCAAACGTTCTGGAACAGCTAGACAGCACACCCACAAGATGCTCAAATGTCCTGGAAATAATGCTCACTAACATGAGAGAGCATTGCAACCCCCCCCCCCCCCTCCAGTATGATGTCCTCCCTGGTAAGATTAGACCATAAATCAGTCTTGTTCAATGAAATTGTAAGATCAGATACCCCATCAAGCTCAGAAACGCTTAAACATTTTTCAAAGGTAAATTACTTCCTACTAAGTGATGGTATAAGAAGTTTCAAAGCCCCCTCAAATGCAATTCCTTGTATAACCACTTAAGCAGTTGTATATAATTGCCTGTACCCGGCTGGATTAAAACCAGGTCTTGCCAAAAAAACAAGCCACACTGGTAGACCCCTAGTATAAACAGGCTACACAACAACAGAAAGAAACTAATGTTCAAGAACAAGAGAGAACTGGCTGAGCAGAGGAAGAAATCCCTCTTTAGCTCAAACAAACACATTAGTGTTCTTGTCAAGTCCTCCAAAGCTAATTATAAAGCAAATCTAGTCCCCCTAGCTAAGGATAATCACAAAGCATTTTTTAACTACATCAGAAATCTAAAAGAGAATACCCAGCTATGCGTTGAACTGGTTGTGGATGGCACCACCCATACTAAACTGGACATAATAGTCAACCTGCTAGCTGACAGATTTGGAGCAAACTTCACCCCCTTGTCCCCTCAAGTCACCCCTCAAAGTATATTTTCCACCACTCCTCAGCTTATTATCTCAAGAGAGCAGGTCATCTCAGCACTGTCCAAGGCCAAAAACACAGCGTCAGTGGGACCAGACAACATCCCAGGTTGCCTTTTAAACTACTTAAAACATGACCTAGCAGACCCCCTTGGATTTCTTTTAAACCACATCCTGCAAACTGGCTATGTCCCACTGGAATAGAGAACAGCAACAGTAATCCTCTGCACAAAGGGGGACTGTCAACTGACCCTGGGAATTATAGGCCCATAAGCTTAACTAGCCTCATCTGCAAGGCCATGGAAAGAATCATTATGGACCTTATTAACAAGGTCATAGTTAATCTCCAAACCCTGGACCCAACCCAGTTCAGATTTCTTAAAGATAGGTCATGCTGTTAAACTTGGTTGACTTGTTTGAGAAAGTCACCAAACCCCTGGACGAGAGAAAGAGTGCATATCACTTATCTTGACCTAGTCAAGGCATTTGACACAATCCCCTACTCAAGTATTACAGAGAAACTCTTCCATTTGGGAGTTAACCCCTACATTACCAGATGGGTAGCCAACTGGCTCACCAACAGGACACACACTGTCAAAGTGGGTGACTTCACCTGTAGCAAAAGACCAGTCACCAGTGGTGTAGAGCAGGGTTCTGTGCTGGGCCCCTTACTGTTTAGAATTTATTTCTCAGAAGGCCGGGCAAACTTGGATGGTCTGTGGCTGACCAAGTTTGCTGATGACTGCAAACTGGGAGCAATCATTGAGTCCCCCAACTATGTTAATATACTGCAAGCAGGGTCAATGCAGACAAATGACTGGTGCCAATGTCATGGATTAAACTAAATACAAAAAAATGCATTATTTCCTTTGGAAAAGCTGACATCCCTGCTAATTACATTATAGACAACACCCCCCCTCCCAAGTGCAGACCCAGTGGTATGTGATTTGGATACTCAGGTTGATAGCAATCTCAACTTTGACTATCACATATTCAAAGAAATAAGGAAATCCTGCTATGTGGCACATCTTAAAAGTAAAGACATCATGTCTAGATGTAAGGATGTTATAATTCCATTATACTCTGCCATCAGACCAGTAATTAAGTACAATGCTCCCATTTGCATGCACCTCACCAGACACCTGCAACAACTGGACAGTCCACAGAGGTCTCTCAGCAAGAAATTACAGAATACACAAAACAAGTCTTATTCAGAAAGACTCAAAGCCCTGTCATTGTATTCTGTCTCGTACGGGCTGCTAAGGGGTGATGTGTACCTGGCAGTCTCTGACCCAGCCCTGATGGAAATGCCACACATTAATAAATCACACTACGTGAGGGTCACTCGCACCAGGGATCTTAACCTAGGCTCTGACATGAACAGATCATGCTAGAGAGATAGATACAGCTCACAAAGATTGCCACTTCTATGAAACAAGCTTCAAATTCACATGAAACAAAGCCCCTCCCCCGGCACTCTCCAAACGCAGCATAGATGAATGGATGGGTGACAGAAAATTCACTCCTGGGGTGGCACCCATGTCCCTCGTAGAAATAGGAAGTCAGTATTAACTACCATAGAGCCTTACCTTTGAGAACTTCACGCACTTAACCACTGAGAATTGGGGCAACTCGGGATATATATGGCTAGGCTTGTAAAAGCTCTAGGACTGTTAGCCTAGTAAACTTCTATGAACATATTACTGGCATATAATTTACTAAGTTTTGGTATAAATCAATAGCACCTGGATAAAAGAATGCTGAAATTCTAGATTGCGAGGTACAAATCGAGCAGTAGTAATGTGGAAATAAATATGATTAGGATGGAAAATTTCCAGGAACTGGTGTTAAGGTCATAATAGTCTGTACTACATATAAATGACACTCCTACAGTTCAACAATTAATAGTGATTATTAAGCAACAAGAAAACCCAAAAGCGGTGAGTGTATTCCAGCAGCAAACACATGCAGAATTCCAAGCAAAACCACAGCTGGTAACAGGCAGAAAGGCAAGGCTCAACACTTTCAAAATCCACAAGTTTTATTAAATGTTAGCACCACGGCCAGCCTTAGGCATAGGCGAACTAGGCAACCGCCTAGGGCGCCGTACAGACCGGCTGTGTAAAGGGTGCAATTTGCAAGTATTTATTTATTTATGCAGGCAGCAGAACCATAGGGCAAGGAGGAGGGGCGAGCACACTTCCACTTTTGTAGCAGCTTGACCAGGAGGCTTCAACGATTAAATGAGGAGCCTTCTTCTTTAAGGAGGAACCAACATGCATCTCATACATGCATGCCAACGTAGATGTAAAGACATTCTGCAGGCGCGCGTAAGTTAAACTAGTAGAAAAGTTAAGAGAGGGGGTTAAGTCTACGTGTGCGCATGTGGACGTTCATTTTAAAAAGAAGGTAAGTGTATGTGTGTGTGTCATTTAAACCGAGCTTCTGTATGTGAGGGAAACTGTATGTGTATGTATGGAATTTAAATTAAGTCTTTCTGTTTATATGAGAGGTAAAGTGCATGTGTTACTATTTGAGAGAGTAGGTGTATGTATGAGAAAAAAGGTGCATGTCTGTGTGTTGTATGAGAGAGTTGGAGTGTGTGGAATTTAAACTAGTCGTTTTTTGCTGTATGAAAGAAACGTGTGTGTTGCTTTGTGAGGGAGTAAGTATGTATGTGTGTGTGTGTGTATATCGCTATGTGAGAGTAGCTGTGTGTGTGCTTGTGTCTCATAGTTCTACTTATTTATTTTTAATATATAATGTTTTGTATAGCTGTAAGATGCATTAATGTATATTTATTCAGTTCATAGGTGAATATTTTATGGATATACTCAGCAGATGCAGCATGGTGACATAATGGATAGCATTGTTGTGTCACTACAAGAGGATCCCAGGTTCAGTTCTTGGCTGGGTTGCCTCCTTCATGTGTTTGATTTGGTTTCCTCCAGGTGCACATTCCAAATACATGTAATAGGTGGATTAGACACTCTAAATTGGCCATATGTGTGAATGTGTATGTGGTGTGATAGAACTAATGCAGCAGGGCTAGCCACCTAGTGGTGTAAACTTTGTCTCTAAATGATTGTCATTGTTGAAGTGATGCCTTGGCACCCTATGGAATAATGGGAAAAACAGGGTTGTGGATGGATGAGTACACAACAGAGCAGCCCGCATCCCTGCTCCTAAAAAAGCCATGCCTATATTTAT
Organism: Protopterus annectens; assembly: GCF_019279795.1. NCBI lineage: Eukaryota > Metazoa > Chordata > Ceratodontiformes > Protopteridae > Protopterus > Protopterus annectens. Next base: position 76,433,106 of record NC_056728.1, read on the forward strand.
GGCATAAGGCCTTGTCAGAATAGTGAAAAAAAAACATCTAATTATGGCAAAACAGGGGATTTTCTGAAACTCTGAACTACTTCCGAATGGCTGAGGTACAACATTTAACAAATGAGTAGACTTACAAGTTCATCACAAATTTGAGGAGAAAATCACTTTTGGTAAGACAGCATTTATAAATAAAATTGAAAGATTTAAGGTTGACAGAGGTAAAGAACCAAAATATCCATCCAGCTAGCTGGCTTGGCAGATGGATGGATAGACAGACAGAAGTAAGAATAAGCATAGTAACAAAGAAACAGATTTATCAAGAAGTATGACTTGGTGAACATGTAAAACATGACCAGACAAAAAAATGTGACGGTAGTAGTACAGTTAAGTTATTGTGGAAAAGTGATTTTACAGGAGTCTAGGTCAGGGACTAACAAGACATAATCATCACAAGACTCAATAGCCTTGAATTTCATAGGATATTGTTATGAGGAAGAGATTCCCACCAACATCATTTAGCTGTTTATACAATAAGGATGATTAAGGCCTGCATGTCAGCAGGCAAGTCTTATTCACACTGCTTGCACCTGTAACCACATACTTACAGTTTCTAATCATACTGGGTGAGGTACAGCAGGACATACTGTTTTAGCTCCTTTAATAATTCAGTCTGCTTGATAGCTTTTTTTGTTTACCAAGCCCACACTCGGGAACAAGACATCAAAGTGCTTAAACTACTCCTGAGGTTTCCCACCCCCTAAGTAGAGCAGTGTCTTCTTTTCTGTGAGACTTCTTAACCTCTGTCTTGGAAGTGCTCATACTTATCCTGTCTGGTGCACATAATATGAAGAAACTACTAATTTACATGACAGCAGTTATTTACTTTTGAGTCCAAAAGAACTACACAATCTGCAACAAAACAGATGCTATATATATATATATATATATATATATATATATATATATATATATATATATATATATATATGAAATATACCAACTCCGGGAATGCACTACAGTGGAAAAAAGGGCATATTCCCTGATGTCAGACAAGTGTTTACTTACTCTGAGTAACACTTTACCATTTGGTAAATTAAAGTTTTGGTCTTTTCATTTCAGCAAATTTGTCTTCAGTTATTTTGGATTTCGGCCTTGTGAAGGCGATCCCTCTGTCCACGTGGGAGGACTGAATCCCCTTACCTCTTCCCACTTTTATATTTTAACTGCAAGATTGCAAAACACCAAAACAAATAGAATAATTTGATTTAACGCTCAAAAGATTTTCCTTTCTTCAAAAGCCTTGTAATTAAAATGTAAAGTCAGCAGGAGGTGTGGGAGTGCAGTCCACAATATGGGTATGGGGGTACAGGGGGACTTGTTTCCACTACAATGCAAAAGTTCCATCTGTATAATCAGTGTTGATGTAATATAAACAAATATTTTGTTGCAGTAGTCTATTTTCTGGCATCATGTTTGCTCTTGTTTACATTAATCATACCTTATAACATCTGTCCTTTCAGTCATCCCCTCTACCCCTTATATTCTCTCCTTGTAGAACCCCAAACTATTTCAACTTAACTTTCTCTTTACTATTCACCCTTAGTCTTCTGCAAAATCCTTTAGTCCCCCTCTTAAGTTCACATTTACTCTTGATTAATTTTCACACAAATCTTGTTCTAGCAACTTTCAAAGTTAAAAAGTGCAATATTTAAAATCTATCCCTATTTTTCAGCCATTGCATCCACATTGTTAGGCTTTTTTGCACTAAGAGGTTGACAGGTATGCATACCCTTCAACTGTCCAGATTTTTGCCTCATATCTTTGGCCTATTCCTCATAAAATGTGTGGTTTTCTGGCAAATCCCTGAGGATGTAAATAACTGAATGTCATACATTTGAGTTTCACCCTTCATTTCCTTCAGAAAATGCATGCTAAGACAGATGCTGTTATTGTAGCAACTTTCTAGGTCTGTAAGAGCAATATTTATAATCTGCCCCATTTGGGGGCCTTTGTCCCCCCATAATTTTAGCCTTTGTTCAGATTTCTTGTGCCAAGAGTTTGAGAGGTATGGAAGCATGGTATGTAGTGCCCTAGTTGCTGATTATTTGGTGCATTTTAAGGGGGGATAGGGGTTCTGCATTCCATACTGTGACCTCCTTTGTTAAGTATACCTAGTAACTATGAACTTGTTAGTTTCTCAGTCATCCTCTATTGCAATATTACTAGCTTACCAATTTTTGTAATGTAATGTAGGCAATTAATTTTTCAAGGGCAGCAGGCACTGAATTTGTAGATAAAATACTGAAATGTAAAGTTGTTTGCCAGTAACAGCCTCTTCATTAGTTACACATCTCTTTAATGTAGAATTATTCGGATGAATTTTACTTCTGCAGATATTGTCCTCATTGACTGATAGTGGTGGGTTGTAATGACAGATGTCTGAGAGGCCTTTTATGGTTAAAATACTCTGAAATGGGTAGTTGTGTCATTATTGGTTTATACATTTTGTTTCATTGCTTACTGGAAAAATGTTCAAAACTACAAATTTAAAACACATTCCAACAAGTGTAAATGTTTATATGTGCAACTAGCTGTTTTTGTTTATCAAATGGCACACTGTGTTGTAAAATCTGAAAGCATGTTAGTAGCATAATTCCCTTTGGTGGAGATGGCTGTGGATTCTACTCCCACACCATGTAGGTGGAGTGCTGATATTGCATTGCCCATATAATTGTTTCTTAGTTGGTGCATTATAAGGGGGATAGGGGGTGCTACACTCCTGAGTATGTTCTTTGTATGTGACTATGAACTTGTTGGTTTGTTAGTCATTTCCTATTGCAATATTACCAACTTACCAATTTTTTAATGTTATATAGGCAATTCTTCAAGGGCAGCAGGCACTGAATTTGTAGATAAAACATTGATATATGAAGTTGTTTTTCCCATAGCAACCTCTTCGTTAGTTACAGATTTCTTTAACGTGGAATTCAGATAATTTTACTTCTGCAGAGATTGTGTGTATGGTGTAATATTGGTGGATTGTAATGACAGAAGTCTTGAGTGGTCTTTTATGGCTGAAATTTTCTGAAAAAGGGTAGTTATTGGTTTATACATTTTGTTTCATTGCTTATTAAAAGAATGTTTAAAACTACAAATTTAAAACACTTTCTAACAAGTGGTGCTGTATTATACAAGGAATATAATTCAATGCAATCAGAAAGGTGAATCAAAGAACAAATACAGGTATGCATGGCCCTAAAAAATGTGTGCAATGAGTCTGTTTTGAAAAAAGCCCAAAGGTAAACTTAATTCTTCACTGGCCGGATGCATTTTCTATGAATGTGGGTTTTCATGCTGTTTCAATGAATGAGTTTTTCCATTTCAATGAATGTAAGTTTCAAGGGCAGAGAAGATTACTGCTTATGCTAAGTCTGATTTTATTGCGAGACTGTATTGTTTAGCAAATGGCTACCTGTGTTTTGTGCTATTTTATTTTTATATCTGTAATCACTGTAGAAGCAAATAAGACAACAGTATGCATGGTAACTGGTGAGAAGTAACCAAATAATGGAACACTGGAATGGCTGAGGAGGGGGCTGCTGGTGGGGGGAGGGGGTTGCTGCAGGAAGGGCTGCTCGGGGGGGGGCAATCTACTACCCTGCCTAGGGCCCTATTTGACCATGATCCAGCTCTGATATTTAAAGTAGAAAATACTATGTAGAGGAAGTTGCAGTTTAAGATACCTTGTAATGTGGTTATTCTTCCTAAGCATTTAAATCATTTAAGGAAATGACTGGAGTGGCTTTCTTGGGGAGTGACCCTGTGGGTGTGGCTCAAATAGGGGTGTTTCATGACTATGGTGTGGGTGGGGCTTAAGGGGCACCAGAGCACTACTTCGCCTAGGGCGCCATTTTGACTAAGGCCGGACCTGGTTAGCACTTTCCCGGTGTTTGCTACTACTTCATCAGGTATCTAATTTTTAACAAAATTATAAAGTCCAGATCCAAGATATATTAATGCATTGCTGAAAAGGATTAATAACAGCAAAACTTAACTACTTTTATGGCATTTGACTTAACAAAAACATGTTACTTAAAACTATGATTAATTTGTTCTACTTGTTTAAGTATAAAATAAAAACATTTGAAGATAATTTTAACAGGCTACAGTCCTTACATTAGCATTCCCCAGAGTATCACAGATATAGAACTCTAATATTAACATGTAAGGTAATTCATAATGGAATACTTCCTCAGCTAGCCTTAACTCATTCAAACCTAAATCACCAATTTTTGTACATTTCCTGTTCACACCCATAGTAACTTGCGGCTTCACACCCATAGTAACTTGCGGCTTCTAGACTTTTTTGGATCTGGCTTTTTTAATTAAGCAACTTACAATCAAACAGGCAGTATTAGAAAGAGCAAGGTGTTATTAATAAAATGACACAAATTTTAATCTAGAATGTGCTGCACAGAGAAATTAAATCACTATGTGTTAATTATTCAAAACTGTGTTCATACTTTCATAACAAACAGCAAAATGTTTTAGAGGGGTATATAGTGTGATATACCACCATGGGAGACAGTGAAATTCATTGTCGTATCCATTTATATCACACTATATCTGAGGTATTGTTAGTTATTAGTATTTAAGAAAATATTTCCATATGTAGTTAGTACTTCAAAAATCAAGTGACCTACAAACTGCTGCATGACATCAGGTGAAAGCTTAAATATTCTTGAAGAAATATGTCTGATATTTGCACTGTAAGTTGCACATAGGTAGGTACTAGGCTATCTGCCTGAAGGCATTTATAAGCCTAGCCAGAATGTGTTGGCTTTCGCCGCCCCCTTAGATTAGTTCCCCGTGCCTCTGTCCATCAGAGCCACTTTCTGTTTCCCATCCACTCGTCAAGGTTTCTTTTGAAGAGTGTTAGCGAGGAGCTCTGCCTAATGTAGATTGGAATCTTGTTCCAGAGCATGGGAAGTCTCTGGGACAGGAATCTATCCCTCCAGTATGTCCTATTTATTGTTGTGGTGAGGTTTAGATCCCTAGTGCGGGTGGCTCATGGGGATAAGGTTTCTTTAGGTGGAGCATGTCCATCAATTCTAGGTTGGACATGGCCTTGTATGTCAGGCAGAGATCACCTCAGAGTAGGCGGTATGCAACCGAGTACAGCTGTAATTTCTTCAGTCGAGCTGCATAGGGCATCTGTTTGAGGCCAGTGATCCTCTTGGTGAGGTACTTCTGTGGTCTTTCCAGCTGTTGCAGGTGTCTTGTAAGGTACATCTCAAATGGGGTGTTCTATTCTATGATGGGTCTGATGAGTGATGAGTAGAGGGGTACAATGACCTCTTTTGATCTGGATGCAAACCCTTTTGTGATTAGGTGGGCCACATAGAAGGATTTTCTAACCACTTTGGCAATGTGATTATCAAAGTTGAGTTTACTATCTACTTGGGTCCCCAGATCCCTTATTACGTCTTCCGTATTTAGGGGACTACCACCTATGTGGTAGTTTGTGGGTACTTTGTTTTTTCCAAAGGGGATGACTATGCACTTTTTTGCATTTAGCTTGAGGCCATGATTTTGACACCAGGTATCCGTCTCAGTGAGACCCTTTTGGAGGATGTCTGTGTCAGCCGGAGAGTCAATTATAGCCCCTAGTTTGCAGTTGTCTGCAAACTTGGTCAGCCATAGTCCTCCTGTGCTTGCCTGTACCTCTGAGAAGTATATGCCGAACAGGAGGGGTCCTAGGACTGAGCCCTGGGGAACTCCACTTGTAACCGATTTAGAGTCGGAACTAGCTCCCGCAACTCTCATCATGTGGGTTCTGTCCGTGAGCCAGTTGGCAACCCATCTTGTGACTTAGGGGTTTATGTTCAGGCTGATGAGCCTGGCTATAATAACAGAATGGGGAATGGTGTTGAAGGCCTTTGCGAGGTATAGGTAGGCTGTGTTTACTACCTTTCCCTCATCTATAGCCTTGGTAACTGTCTCAAAGAAGTCCACCAGGTTCAGGAGGCATGATCTGCCCTTAAAGCCAAACTGGGTAGGGTCCAGTGTTTGGAAGTTCCCAATGTCTCTGTTAATGAGTTCCATGATGATGCGCTCCATAGCCTTGCAGACCAAGCTAGTCAGGCTTATAGGGCGATAGTTCCTGGGGTCTGTTGTGGCTCCACCTTTGTGGAGCGGAATAACCGCTGCTGTGTGCCACTCTATGGGTACATAGCCTGTGGATAGGCTGAGTTTGAGCAGTGTAATAAAACGAATGAAGCCACAACAGGTCACTGCATCACTCAACAATTTATTCCATAAAACAAAAACAAACATACACTGAGCGCTTTCACCCAGTTCTATACTGGGTTTCTTCAGAGTAACAAACCTATGGAGCAGTTTCCTTATATACTGTGACTAATTGACAGCGATAAATAAATAAATTAGTTGATTGAATTATTGTTCTTTCACCCTGGTTTAAACATAAAAAAGAGAGGGAAAATCCAATACATTTCCAAAACAAAAACAAAAACAGAATAGAACCCTATTGTCTGTTTCTCCAAGGGTAGTAACCAAAATTAGAAGGCAAAATGAAATCTCTTTATGTCTTTTTATATGTTTATCTCTAACAAGTATCTAATATCAAAATAAATTATATAAATATATATACAATACCTCACATAATCTCCTATTGACTTACATGTGTTTTAAAAATAGTATGAATACTCAATGCAATATATATAAATACATATAAAAATATGTTCTTGAGTATATAAAAATATATAAATACGCAAATGTATATGTGACATAATATAAATATAAGTATAATAATAATAATGTTATGAATATTTATTTGAAAATAATTATATTATAAATATTTATTTAAAAAGTTAAAAACATGTTGTATAAAAAAACTTAATATCTGGTTTGTACCATTTAAAAATTATAATAATAGTTATATAATATAAGATTTCATTTTCAAAAAGCTACTAATGGAGATGTATTCATTAATACCTGGTTTACTACTAGCATTTAATCTAAGCTGCCATAAACATTCTTTCATCTCTAACAGGTTATTTACATCTCCTTCTTTCACACATGTTTCAGGTACTCTATCAATCACAAAAAACAGAAATTTTTTAAAAGCTGAACACGTTGTGCTATGCATATATAATGCATTCATTGTTTTTTTATTTCTTATGTCTCTATTGTGCTCACTGATTCTCTCTCAATTTTCTTATAGTCTTACCTATATAGAACGCAGTGCATGATAGGCAGGTGGCTATGTAGATAACTTGTTTAGTGTTACAATTGGCATAGCCTGGGCATCTAATGGCCCTGTTGTATCCTTTTATAGACACATAAGGCCCGTCATTTATGTATCTACATGTCTTACAAAACCCACATTTTATAGATTTATAGATTACTTAGGGAATACTACTTCCTTTTTGAAATTTACTTACAATATAGAGAAGGACAAATGTGAGTATTTGGACATTAATATTTATAAAAAGGAAGGAAAGACTGAATCTAACATATTTCGTAAAAAAACATTTTCAAATTCGTATTTGCATTTTAAAAGTTGCCACCCATATTTCCAAAAACGAAATTTGGTGAAAGGCCAAATGGTTAGAATGTCCAGAATAATAAGTGAGGATTGTGTTTTTATCAAAGAGTTGAACTTTTTATGTAGTACGTTTACAGATAGAAGTTATCCGGACCATCTTATCAACAGTATTAAAGAGGAGATATTAAGCAAAAGGAACAATCAATTCAAACCTATATTAAAAGTAGGAAAAGGTGAAATGGTTAAAAAGTTAACCATGGATAAAAATATGGCATGCTCACTGACATTACCTTTTAATGATAGTACTAAACTGGTAATAGAAGTGATAAAAGAAGCATGGGACAGTGCTTAGTAATGACTTAGACATAATTGAAAAAATAGGCAACACACCCACTATAGTATATAGTAGGGGTAAAAATTTAAAAGACATGTTTGAATATGAAGAAGTAAATAATAAAAAATCTTGTATGAAAAAATGTGGGTTTTGCAAGACATGTAGATACATAAATGACGGGCCTTATGTTGCTATAAAAGGATACAACAGGGCCATTAGATGCCCAGGCTATGCCAATTGTAACACTAAACAAGTTATCTACATAGCCACCTGCCTATCATGCACTGCGTTCTATATAGGTAAGACTATAAGAAAATTGAGAGAGAGAATCAGTGAGCACAATAGAGACATAAGAAATAAAAAAACAACGAATGCATTATATATGCATAGCACAACGTGTTCAGCTTTTAAAAAATTTCTGTTTTTTGTGATTGATAGAGTACCTGAAACATGTGTGAAAGAAGGAGATGTAAATAACCTGTTAGAGATGAAAGAATGTTTATGGCAGCTTAGATTAAACGCTAGTAGTAAACCAGGTATTAATGAATACATCTCCATTAGTAGCTTTTTGAAAATGAAATCTTATATTATATAACTATTATTATAATTTTTAAATGGTACAAACCAGATATTAAGTTTTTTTATACAACATGTTTTTAACTTTTTAAATAAATATTTATAATATAATTATTTTCAAATAAATAGTCATAACATTATTATTATTATACTTATATTTATATTATGTCACATATACATTTGCGTATTTATATATTTTTATATACTCAAGAACATATTTTTATATGTATTTATATATATTGCATTGAGTATTCATACTATTTTTAAAACACATGTAAGTCAATAGGAGATTATGTGAGGTATTGCATATATATTTATATAATTTATTTTGATATTAGATACTTGTTAGAGATAAACATATAAAAAAGACATAAAGAGATTTCATTTTGCCTTCTAATTTTGGTTACTACCCTTGGAGAAACAGACAATAGGGTTCTATTCTGTTTTTGTTTTTGTTTTGGAAATATATTGGATTTTCCCTCTCTTTTTTATGTTTAAACCAGGGTGAAAGAACAATAATTCAATCAACTAATTTATTTATTTATTGATGTCAATTAGTCACAGTATATAAGGAAACTGCTCCATAGGTTTGTTACTCTGAAGAAACCCAGTATAGAACTGGGTGAAAGCGCTCAGTGTATGTTCGTTTTTGTTTTATGGAATAAATTGTCGAGTGATGCAGTGACCTGTTGTGGCTTCATTCGTTTTATTACCAGTGTCGCATTATTTGTACTATTGAGTTTGAGCAGTGTGTTTAGGTGAGGGGTTAGTTCATCTTTGAGCTCGTGTAGGATGCAGCCTGGGACACCGTCTGGTCCCATTGATGCTGCGTTTTTGGCTTTGGAGAGGGCTGTTTTAACCTGAGTGTCTGTGATTTCATGGACACTACATTCTTCTGGTATGGTTATGGGCCCTCTTGGGGGAGAGAGGGGGGTGAAGTTTGCACTGAACCTGTCTGCCAGAATGTTGGCGATATCGGTTGGTTCAGTGTATTTTGTGCCATTCTGCACTAACTCCGAGCAGATCTGAGCATTGTCACTTACATTCTTGACATAGCTAAAGAATGCCTTGTGGTTATCTTTGGAGTCCTTGGCAATTTTTCTTTCAAAGCTCACCTTGGATGATTTTATGAGGGATCGTAGTTTCATGCTGATACTGATCAGGGATGTCTTCCCTTCTTGGGATTTTACTCTTTTCTGTACTAGTTTCCTCCTTCTATTGTATAGCTTGTATATGGCAGGAGTACACCAGACTGGTTTCCTTTTCTTGGAGGAGTGAGTCTTGGTTTTGCTTTGAATGGCATGATCTATGCATTCTTGTAGGTGCCCATAGAATGCATTAGTAAAGATTTTTGCAACTTGGACAGCGTTATCCTTCAGCATGGGGGCTTTGAAACTTTCTACCTCGGTCTTAAGTAACATGAAGTTTTCTTTTGAAAAGGTTTTCACAATGGTTTTCTTGTCCGAGGGTGGGGGCAGAATGTGGATATCCAAAGTGATTTGTTTATGGTCAGATCTAACCAGCAAGGGGTTGACCTCTAGTGTGGAACACCGGTCGCTCATGTTGGTGATGACCAGGTCCAATATGTTGTCACCTCTGGTGGGAGTGTTGACCAGTTGAACCAGGGCATTTGAGTTTATAAATTCTAAGAAATGTTGGGCAAGGGAGTTAGTACTTGAGTAGTTCTCCCAGTTAATGTTTGGATAATTGAAATCACCCAGTATTAGGGTGTTTGGTAGGAACTTTATGTTTCCCAGTGTTTCCAGGAACGTGGAATGGGGGTCCTAGGACATGATGGGTGATCTGTAGCAAGCTAAAATTTGAATTGCAGTTTTGCCCACTGTTAGTTGCATGTGGATGATCTCTGAAGCATTGTGCTATGCCACTAACCTGGAGGTGTGGTTATCCTTGATAAATATGGATACACCCCCCGCCTTTTGTATTTCGGTTTGGGTTCTGTGGCCAAAATGTATGGTATGAGTTGTAGCCTGGTAGTGCTGGGGTGCTCTCTGGAGCCTTAAACCAGGTTTCTGTTACTGCACATATATCGATTTTCTCCATACTGAGGAGTGCCTCGAGTGCATGCATTTTGAGGTTCAGACGTCTGGCACTGAGTAGCACTACCCTCAGTTTTTGTTACTTGTGCTATTTACGGTGGTAGGTTTGTCTTTTGAGCCTTGCCTAAAAAAGGCACTATGGGGATGGCAAGAGCTTTGGCCAGTATTCGAAAGCCTAAGGGTGACAGGTGCAAGCCGTCTCTAGCGAAGCAGCAGGGCTTATCGAGCATGTCATCCCAGGCGGACAGACACCGAATCCCCTTTGAATGACACCAGAAACTTAGTCAATTGTTGAAATTGAGAATTTTTTTCTTTATACCATGGTATCATTCTTGGTGAAGGCAGGATGCTACTCAGGGTCAGGGTCATACCGGCATGGGCTACGTGATCAGAGAGCTCTTCCATGCCTCTTTTCATGTAGTCCAGAGAGGTACGGCTCAGGTCATTCGTATTTGTACCTGTTCTGTAGTGACCTGAGTGCTTGTGTTATGTGGAGGATCCTGGCACCCGACAGGCGGCTAACAGTAACCTTCTCCTTATTCAGCCTAGTAAGTGAGACATCAGTGTGCCTGACTATAGAGTCACCTATTACTAGTATGTTTGGTATGTTATTTTGCCTTAAGGGCTGTGATTGCATGGCACACTGGTTTTGTGAAGTATGTGTTTCATGGTTTGTGTTGGGGGGTGGAGATTGCTTGGATGTTTGCTTTGGAGGTCTCTGTTGGTTTTGCAGATTTTTATTTAGAGCCTCCGAGTATGTTTTCATGTATTTATGTGTGTTTTTTTCCAGTGCTGCTTTAATGGGTTTATGTGAGACTGGTGGTGTGATGCAAGTATTTCCCTTCTCCTCTTGACTGTTTGATCCAGTCTTGGGTTGAGAGAGCTTAGCCTCCAGTTTGGCTGTATAATTGCATCTCTCACATGTATTAGTGTTTGGTGATAGGAGGAGGGGGTTGTCTGTGTACATGAGGCAGTTGTAACATTGCCTCAAAATGCCCAGATTCACCAGTTGGACTGGAGAGTACACCTGAAACTGCCCTTTGGACATGCCTGGATAGGTACAGTGAACTGTTTTACCTGATGGCTGGTAAGGTTGAATAGAGAGCCTTGTCCTTCTGTACAAGTACAGGAGGGTCTAGTGCTACAGTTTATAAGTGCTTGCTATAAGTTTTGAGTAAGTGCCAGGCTGAGAAATGAGTGGCTTGAGTGTTTAAGCTGAAAGTTTGTCTAGTTCCAAGGGAAAATTTGAAGAGGAGACTTTGTGGAGCCAGGAATAGTTTTACTCTAGCTAACCAGCGCTGCCTGGCGTGTAAAACTGGGCAAATTCGGTATTTATAGCTGGGAAATGAAAGAGATAGAAATTAGCCCAAAATGGCCAATAAACTACTAATTTCTGGACTGAAACCACTCCTCCAGGGACAGACAGGCTGCTCAAAGCTCCCCCTCTCATGAACAGAGAACTTCCTTCTATCCAAGTAAGGTATGGGCTAACACAGATATTTGTAACACAGCCCTGAATTCAGCACTAACCTGAAAACTGGACTATACTAGCTTAGAAAGGCGGGAAACAAGTATATATATATATATATATATATATATATATATATATATATATATTTATTTTTTTTGTTTTGTTTTCTTGAGAAATATTCTGTGTTACATTGTTAATTAAGCATATGTTTTCTTATTTATGTAAATATCTCAATAAGCGTGTGCTCAGAGGAAATTCTTGTCATCATGTGAAAGCTTACAACAAAAATGTTCTAATACATGTCTAGGTCATACAGTTTCCAAGAGAAGAATTTGTAAAAGTTTAGCAAAAAATATTATCTTGGGTTAGTGTGCATTAAAATATATTACAGTATTTATGAAGAGACTATGAATGCACTGTTATCACTGTAAAGAATACTTTGTGATAACATTGCCATTTGTGCAGTTTTAATAGCTTTTACTGTTTGCAAAATATTTATATTTACCTATCTTATGCTTTTTAAGTCTGTTTTTCAGAAACCACTCAAGAATATAAACTGTGTAGGCTGCTAGAGACAATTTTGCAACCACATTAAATGTTAATGTGCTCAATGATTCATGCCTTGTGCACACTTGGTATACCTTCCATGTGAGGTGCCAGGTAACATTCCCAAAAAGATGTCCAAACCACATTGGCAGATTCCTTTCAACACTGCAGAACAGTAGCTGTACTCCAAGATCCCCCCTGGATTCTGGAGCTCTTCACTTTATCAGAGAAGGTGAACCTAGATACTCCGAAAAGGAACCTCTTGTGCCTTTATAGGAAGCCTCATCTTTTTAGTCACTACCCAAAGCTCCACAACACATATGTATCCACTGAAAAATTGTTTTTTTTATTATATATTTTTTCCATTTGTTGACTGGGTAATAAGCTGGTATACTGACCTTTTCAGTCATGAAGTGGCTACTTTTGGATATGCAAGTAAAAGAAAAAATCTGCAATGACAAAGATTTAACACAGGAAGATAATGACATGGGCAATAAAAAGAGTTCAGATTCCATTCAGTACTTGGAGAACTTCAAAGTATCAACAGGTAAGCTATCTTCCATTCACTTATGAGGGATTAAAACATCTAACTTACAACTGACATATTAAAATATCTGTTGGCATCGCTCATGTCGGACCTTATTTTAGTACTGAAACATCCTTTTTCAGAAAAAAAAATGAATTAGTGAGATTAGTAACATTTCTGACCCTTAAAGAACTGGCTATCCAATGGACTTTTTGTGTCCTGAAGCATCTGTCAGTGTGGGCTTCCAGGACAGAAGCGACTACAACATTCAATAGATTATCAGACTGACAGTTGGCATGTAGTATACATGTTTTTTGAAAATAATAGCTATATATAATAGTGTTAGCAAAACTAGTCACCATTTTACAGACTGTGCCCCTCCCCCACTTCTACCCAAGCTATTTCTTTGTTAGTGTAGCTGAAGATCGTCAAGCTCTCAACTGCTCTTCAGAGCATTTGTAGTGACATTACACAAAAAAATGTCACTTGGCAGATGCAAAAACACTGGATGGAGTATGGGATGGTAGGCCATAGATAAGTTTCAGAAAGCTATCCACATGAGCTAATAAATGGCATCAGAGTTCCATTCAGTGGAAGACAGAAAGCACTGCACCTGGGCAGCAACAAATCAAACAAGGCTGGAGGCTGAAAAGTAAATCCACAGAACTGGAGGGATGCTCACAGCTGTAACAATGCACCATATAACAGCAAAATCAACACACCAGAAGCCAGCAGGATGTTAGCTTATGTCTCCAAGACCACAGACTTTATGCATAATGAAATAATTCTCATTCGACAGCTAATTGGCAGGGACTCATTTGCAATACTGCACTGATTTCTGGAAAGTTTAATGGGAAGACGCAAAGTACTGGAATAGTAAAAGGGATGAACAGAAGGTTTAATGGGAAGACGCAAAGTACTGGAATGGTAAAAGGGATGAACAGGAAAATATCAGAGGCTGGAGACACTTTCTCCATGGGACAAAAGGGTGTTATGTAAAATAAAAAAAATAATTAAAGTAAAAGAAAACTGAAGAGGAAAAATAGTTTAGGGAATCTGGGCTCCATCAGGGTAATGTAAACCAAAGGATCCAGGATACCTGGTAAATGCTTGCACACAGCTGTAGGCAAGCAAGAGCTGTAATGCTCAGGCAGGCTAGATGGATTGTTATTCTTATGCCAGCCTAAATACACAAATACTTAATTCTCCTGCTATGTGCGTGTCCATTGGCTATCTTGGAGAATATGACAAGTTTGCTTGCACTTACAGAAGCATGGGCAACACCCCAGATGTTTAATAATGTAAAACCTTTCTGAATACAGTTATGCATTAACTATTAATGCCATAGCAAGCAGGACAGCTCTCAACCACAAGCATGACACTAACTCTCCTCTGGCAGACAGTGTCAGGCTTCAAGGAAAAGGGACCTTAAACAGTACCACCATTCTGCAGCATGACTTCACAATCAGGAGTTTCACAGTATATTTAGTCAGTTGCGTTCAACTGCATTAAGTCACAGGTTGTGAAATAAACTAACAGATGTGTTTGATAGTCCACAAGTAACACTTGTTTAAGACTAGGAGTCCCACACAGATACCACATACAAAAGGCTACTTCCATAGATCAGGTCAGAGTCTTTTACCCTTGGCTGAGTGAGTGACCAGTTTTAATTCCTATAGCCATAAACTCATCTATGTATGGCCATACTACTACATGATTTGTGGCAAGATTCCACCAGGACTTTGCTGCTGAAGCTATTGCCTCTGTGAAAAACAAAACCTTTAAATCAATTCTCCATCCTGAATCAACAAGGCTGGTGAATGAATATACCTGTAGCAGATTTGAAGATGCACCCCAAGGCCAGTGTGGGCTGCTAAACTTAAGGATAATAAAGCTAAATTTGCATTTATGCTTCCTGGAACCATTACCTCATGAAATAGCAAATGTAATTTTACTAGAATGTTATGTGAAGCACTGAAGACCAGCAAAAAGGGTTGTCCAAAGACCCTCTCTCTTCTGGTAGAAGAGATGGAGAGAAAAACTCTGTTAGTCCGAAAAGTTTAATGGACTACATGGAAAGGAGGAGGAGTATTATAAACGCAAATCAGTGCAGTATGCACTTTGAAAACAGTCAGAGGGTGCAGCAAACATTGCCGGATGCATGCCAATGGAAGATGCATTATAGGACAATAATGGAATCACTATATTAGCTATAAAGTGAAACTACAATGGGCGGAGTAAAGAGAATTTTGGGAGTAAACTCAAATTACTAGGTAGTTACTAGATATGTGGTCCAGGAGATCACCAAGGAGCATAGTACAGTTTCCCAGTTGCCACACAGCATTGTCTGCTTCAATGACTACTGGGAGCCAAGAGTAGGCAAATGGAAGCAGAAGGGATCAAACATAGGACTACAGCAAAATAGACTATTAACAGGACATAGTGTTAAAACTCTGCTCTGCCAGATTATTCTCTGTATGAACCACTAGCCACCAGGGGTGGAATTGTTAAAATATAGGTTAACACAGGGCCCTGGTGAGGCCAGAGCTAAATTTTCACATAAACTTCAGGATGGCACACAGGAATAAGAAAAGATCATTACTCTAAACAGTGCACAGAAAACAGTAAGTCAATCAGTAGAGGAAGTTATACGAAAAGCCTGGGAAAGATTGCATTGCACTTGCTGGATTTCTGGACAGAAAAGTGATATGAGTTGGATACATACAATTATGAAGAGTGACTGAGAGGTAAAGTTCAGAAAGAAAGGATGACGAGGCAGCAGCAAACAGGGAACTAGTTTAAGTCCTGACCTTTAGTATTATTTCATAGACAGGTAAGTCGACACTAGAAAATTGTTCCTAGGACAAGTTGTGGAAAACAGCATACAGTAATTTAAAAAGCTGTGGGATGCCTGCTGTATGCATGTCTGTGGGTACACAGTAAGGTGACAGTATGATGCTTCTAATATATATTGGGCACAGACACACACATTGTCTCCTTCCTGTTAAGGCGTGATATGAAGTCCGCACATGTAGGCTCACTACCTAGTGAAAACTAAAGGACTTGGACATGAACAGTGATCTACAAGTTCAATATATTCACACACAAGATAGTTGTACAACTGTAATTCAAAATTAAACTAGGTTATTTAGCTTTTAAGGTAACAGCACTATTTTCATTGCTGGACAAAACTACGGAAAGTTCTATGATACTTAATTGCATTAAACTCTTAAGAATCTTGTTATCTAAATTTTTGATGGATTTTTTTTAATTAGATGTGAAGATAAAGCTTTAATTAAATTTCAACTTTCTTTAAATCTTCAAGAAGCTGAATATAAAATGAAAGAATTGTGGCCTTCCTCAAGACTTAATTTAAGTTTAATATCCATTTTTTACCCCAAGGTTTAACATCCTATTACACGACTCTTTGTTTAACGCACATTATGATATTCTTTCATACATAATGCACTAACTGAATTTGTAATGTTTATGTTCTGAAAACTCTCTCACACTGCAGTTTTTCCACTTGAATCTAGTCGTCTCCACAGTTCTAAAAAAATCATTAGATGCTTCTGTGGTTATGCTAATCAATGAAGTCTTTGCAGTCCTTGCTGCACAAACACTTAAGTCTTAAACTACTTCATTAATTTTGCTAAGATATAGTTTCACTTCAAAACAGAAGTGGTGCATAAGTACAGTTTACATCAACCAGATGGGAAGCATTCTGGTGAGGGTAGGAACACAACTGCAGACAGCAGAATGGCTCTACCAGCTCTACCACTATGAGTGCTGAGTAATCCAAGGGTCCTCTATGGCCTTTTTGCCCATGTTAGTACATCCACTCATTCCTTCTGGCCACCAACACCTGCTGAACACATCCCACACTTTGTTTATACCATACACATTTTGCTGAGGATGTATCAAAATATGTCTAAGTGCTCTCCTATGATGACATCTGCTATCACTATAGAATCAGTGCACACTATCCTTTAGCATTCTAGTGGTCGCATCAACATAAAAATGTTCCACGTGTACTAGTCGCAAGATATAACAACCATCTAAATGAACAAGTAAATGAATTTCAAGAGACTTTAGTGTTAACTGTGGTAATATATCTAGAGTAAAAGATGATGGCTATGTACACACATACACACAAACACACACAATATACATTTTGTTACATATACTGAATGTAAATTCACCACCAGAGGGGTCAGTCTTATTTTCCCTAAAATCTGAGACTTGAAAAACCACACAAGCATGTTTGTGACCAGTTCAAGTAACATATGCAGGCATAATAAAAGGGATAAAGGCAAAATATCAGAAGAATGTTAAAGGGCAAACCTCAATTCCTACAGGAAAAACATGTTAGGGCCAGAAAGTTCTGAACCATCTTTAATTTTAAGGACTGGACAAAGATGCTGACATGATTTGCATCATGAAATTTAACCAAAACTTCATACATTCATGATCCACTTCCACAAGATGTCTGTAACATTTGATATACCATGGTAGAAATGGATTAATAACACTGCTCGGCTACAAAAATTGAAAGACTACTTGTAAAAGTGTAAATCTAGTACTGAACTGTGATACCAAATGTATAAGAACCGAGCTAAAATATAATCTAGTCTACCAGAAAAGTTTGTGTTTCGGAAACAAGCTAGATATAGGCAGATCCAGCAAGTATCTAAAGACAAAGGGGAGTCCAGCTAAACCACGATTTTTCACAGGGATAAAATCTGTGTAGGGAACTTGGTATGCTATCAAAGTCAAGAGAGAGAGAGAGAAACTATCAAAAGCAAGAGAAATCAATCTTTAGATCTTGCACATACCCATCTCCTGTCATGCAGAAAAGGATGTAAAAGGATGAAAGTATAGTTCCAGGCTAAAAGTAGTGTGACCTTTTATAAACTTGAAGTTCCGTTGCCTGTGAGGAAAGGAAAGTAGGAGGGAAGGTCTCTCACAAACACGGACACGGGTGGTTTCAGACGAGACCGTCATTAAGTAGCAAACCAATTCCATTTTCTGCCCTAACAGGAAATAGGACGGAAGGAAAATGATAGATCAGGTGAAGGTTATACAAGCTTTTCTAAAGTAGGTTCCACCTCCAGTCAGAACAGGAAAGCAGATGCAAGTTTTATACAATGCGGTACAAGATGAAACTCATAATTCTTCACATTACTTGCATACGTTGATACAAAAATTTAAATCACAAACTCAAGTGGAAACGTATACACCTGAAGCAAAAGAACAAAAATCCAGTACCTAGTGAGTTACACAGAATGAAAAAGAGATGGAAGGTTGAGGTACAACTGGATAAATGACCTAGTGTTTCCCTGAAGACTACATTCACTGAAGAGAATCATTGACAAGCACCTCAAATAGCTAACTTGTGGATGGCACCATCAATGTCAAGCCCTGAAAAGAAACTACCCATCCTCTGGTCCAGCCTGACAGCCCTACTCTGAAGACCAGGAACCCAACACTGAATTCAGGATGGTGAATTCCATCCAAATCTGGTTACCAATTTCAGTGCCAGAAAGGACCTAAAAAATGGAAGAATTAACATCAAGTTTGACTGCAAGCCAAAGTCAAGCTGATGTTGATCTCAAGTAAAAGATTGTTGAAGTAGAGTTTGATCTCAACCCAACACAGAGCTAGGGACCAAAGCATCAACCCCAATGAAATTCAGAATTTCAACACTGGACCATAGGACTCATATAAAACGTGAAGGGGATGGCAATTCACTTGGAAATAAAGAGTTCTGGCTGCAAATACTAAACAAATCAAAGAAATGTTATGCTATACTCAAGATGATCAGTTATATGGTCTCAAATAAATGAAGTATGAAGATGGCTGGTGAAAAGGTCCAAAAGGAAAGGATTTCAATTTACTTCAACTGTAATGATGAAGACTTCAAAGAGAATACCTGGACATAATAAAAATAGATTTAACATGTTAAAAATAAGGACATATAGAACAATGTTAAGTGGTTCCATTTCCATACTTCCTAACTTTACAGGTTACTAAACTGAACTACAGAGTAAACTGTACTCAAACTGACAGAAAAGGTCACTGGAATGTATTACATAAAGAAAAACTGGTAGAGGGGAATAAAAATAAACAAATGGAAAAAAAAGAAAACTCATAAGCACTGAACTTAAAATTGACTATTCTAAGATGAGGCTTGACTAGTTTGAGACAAACTGGCACAAACCGTATAACTAAACACTAAAATATAAAAAGGTGAGCAGTAACTTGTGACCTTTTAGAGATGCCAATACCTCTTACACACTGCAATAATGATATGGAAAGGACTTCTTGTTTGCATAGTATTCTGGGTAATAAAGGGCACTACAGACAACCAGCATCAAAAAATTTCCCAGGCCAAGTCCAGCCAGTCTTCGTTCTGAAGATGGAATTCCCAGGCCTAGATTCTCCAACTACATAAACACCATCACAAATGTGTTTTACAGCAATCGGCACATACCGGATAGGAGCTGCTAGGCTTCAGCTGTACAAGTCTCACTAAATGTCTACAGTAACCTGCTGACTTCAGTAGGATTCCTTCATGCATGCTGTAAAACACTTCTTCAGGAAATAAATATTTGCAGAGTACATTGCAACACCCACAGGAGATAAACTAACTCTGGGTGAACCTATGTGTGTAAACAAAACATCAACTGCCAACACTATGAGCAGTCTTTTTACATTACCACAAATTATGCCCAGCTATCACCATGGAAACAAGCTGTACTATATACTTGGTTCTAGGCAAGAAAAATGTGGGTTAAACATGAAAATATACATTCAGATGACATTTTTGTCATTTATATTAGAAAGGAACATCTAATCCAGATATACATGTACTGTAATATTTTCCACAAATAGGTAAAGATACAATACCAAGTTTGCATGCATGTCAGAAAATAGGAAGCTTAGAACAGAAGCTTATTTTATGGGGAAAAAAGTTACTGAGACAAGTTATAATAAACATTTTTTTCTAAAAATCTAAAATCTAATTAGCATAGCATTTTAATACCAAACAGCACACAATTGTTCCCTGCGTCCAGAAGGAATGCGAGAAATAGAAAAATTAAAAAAGACGGGCAAAAGTGATGGAAACATAAGTACAAAGAAAACCTACAGACTAATGAAATGTATTGCAAAATTCTACTGCACTGTCAATTATTTTTGCTTCAGAAAAAGGGATATGTAATACATCCCTTCTTTCTTTCTTTAAATTGTTGCCACTAGTACATTGGTCATGTGGTTTTATAGGTACTAAGCTTAAAAATCATGTGTGATGAGGGGATTTCTCAATATTATGTGAAGGTATAAAGTCAGAAAACAGGAACATACATGAAAAATAGGTACATCATGTTCAGGGGTGAATCAGGTCGGAAAATTGTGAAGTTCCTCCAAAATAGGGAGAGATGAGAGGTCTGCTCCCCACTGACGTGTAAGAACAGAGAAACATCGCATAGTACTAGCAGCAGTAAAGAAAGGGGGAATGAAAGTGTGTAACCACCATGAACACAATTTTATTACAAAAAAAAAAGGAAAAAGCTTGAAGGTTTGCAACCATGACCACATTCAAATGTCTACTATTATGTTAAGTTCCTTACACAAAAGTACTGTGCTCTTTTGGTGGATCACAGTTGCAGTCACCACTGTAGGGAAGATTTACCAAGTTGCTTGCACCCCCCCCCCCACCAGCAATTAAGAAGTGAATTACTCCGCCAAAGAGGAGATTATGCCTTTCAGAATGCTCAAAGGCAATCTTGCTCTTGCGCTCGAGACTATACCCAAACTGTATTGCTTTGAGAAAGTGTGACTGGAGGACCATGTCACTGCTTCCAAAACATCCTGCAGATCACACCCTCTCAAAAAAGCCTCAGTAGTTGCTGTACCTAGAGCACATTGGGGCCTGATACACAAGTGTAACCTTTCCATTACTCTTGTAACAGAATAATAATGCAACGTGTTATCCATTTGGAGACTGTCTGTTTAAACCAAGCTAGCCCTAGCTTGCCTTCTTAAGAACAATTCTTCCAATTTTCTGATTATACCCAGACAGAACCTAAACAAGCTGATGTGCAAAATTCTGAGACCCTAAAGAAAGCAGGTAGTTGTATAGCATAGCTGACAGCCATCTCTGTAAACACCCTCAGCATGAAGGAGAGGCTAGAGTGCAGGATCAGCCTAGCTTTGTGAAAGGAGTTAAGGTTCAATGGGTGAGACTATACACACTAATAGGTCAATGGAAATTTTTTTGGGATGAATCCCTAAATGTCATTCCCAGAGTTTAGCATACCCCCCCAACATCCCCAAATCCAACAAAAGGGAACTGTTCCTACAACATACCACTTGGTACACCTAAAAGATGAAGAGGAGTGGCCGTAAACATAAGATGCTTTATGGTTGCTCCAAAGCTTAATGAACAATCCAGTCTGAATCCTTTGATTTAATACATATCTATCATGCAATGACAAACTTGTTTGTGCCTGTTGAACAAGGTTTTGAATTTTATTCTTAGAGCACTTGCATTTGAAACAATTAGTGAAGGATTTAATTTTATTTTTTGATCAATTTGCATTTGCACTTTAAGGATGTTGGTATAGATAATGTGGATCAATCTGAAATCAAATCTTCCATTTCTGAACTCCTTTATTTGAGTAGCTGCTTTTAAGAAGGCTATAATTGAAGTACAACTTAATCAGTCTTCAAATCTTTTTACTTATAATTTATCAATGCATGAGAGATAAGTATTACTGTGTTTGGGACATAATTCTAAGATATATTAAAAATTATGATAGAGGAGATGCTGTGATTATTTGGGACTTGGATGCATAAAAGGAAAGTTATGCACAACTTTCAGATTCCAGATTTTATAATACGGTGTTAGATGCCACACTTAAAATTTAAAGTAGAAATCATTTTTAAAACTAGCTATATACAGAAGAAATTAAGTAGCTTGGCATTTAAATGGTAAGTGAACCCGAAGCACAGCATTTTACGTTACCCAAAATACACACATACCAGATGCCCTCCCCATCCCCAGAAGACCTACAGTCTCTGGCAGAGTGTCTAACCGAACCATGGTCAGCTTTGATCAAATATTTGAAACCTTTACTTCTTCCCTTCTTTTGAGATTGTGCTTGTAAGACACAACTTAGTTTCTATAAATTCTAGAAGATTATCAGATGGAGCAAAGTTTATTTATGGTAACCTTGGATGTTCAGTATTTATATACTAATATACCATACTGGGCATTGTTACAAGCTGTGAAATATTGGTTGACCAAAGTTACTTTATATTCTCCAGGCATTAATACTTTTCTGCTATGCTTGACAGAGCATGTTCTAATGAATAATCTTCTTCGGCAAGACTAACAGATGAAAGGTACAGCAACGGGAACTTCCTTTTTTCCCATTTTTGCTGACATTTTAAGTGATATGAAGACATTTTGATTTGTGATTCCACCCACATTTAACTCCATGCCATGATGATTGTTGGCTGGTGTGGACTTCTGATTTACTAGATCAGCGTTTTTGAAGAAAATGAATGAAAACAAATGGGGTTTGACCTTTACTGCAGAATACAATCAATGCAGCATTCCTTTTTTGGATGTCAGGGTTACTGAGATGTAGATGATACTACTCATGCCTTGTTTTATTCAAAACCTTTTTACAAAAACTCTTTGCTGGAAGCTAATACTTACATGTAATCAACAATATACCAAAATTACAGCTCAGTAGGATTAGATATATATGTTCTAAATAAAAGGATCTTGTCAAATAGGTGGATGATCTTGTACAAATATTTTTAATGAGGGGGATATAATAAAAGGTTCATAGGTGTGTACTGGCTAATGGCCCTGGAGCCTTTACAAGCCTAGCCCATAGAAGTGCCCTGGCATTGTGCCACCCGATGTTAGTTCCCAGTGCCTCTATCAAATAGTCAGTGAAGTGATCCCCAGGCTGAACTTTCTATTACCCATCCACTCATCAAGATTTCTCTTGATGAGGGCCAGTGAGGTGCTCTGCTTAACATGTATGGGAAGTCTATTACAGAGCATGGGCACTCTCTGGGTTATTAACCTGTCCCTCCAGCATGTTCTGTTGATTGTGGTAATGAGGTTGAGGTCTCTGAAGTGTGTGGTGCGGAGGGATTTGGATTTCTTTAGATGTAGCATTTCTAATAGAGCTGGGTCAGACATGGCTTTGTAAGTCAAGCAGAGATCGCCTCTTAGTAGACGATATGAGACAAAGAATAGCTGGAGTTTTTTGAGTCTGTCCATGTAGGACATCTATTTAAGGCCTAGGATCTTCTTCGTAAGGTACTTTTGTGGCCTTTCCAGCTATTGCATGTGTCTAGTGAGGTACATGCCAAATGGGGCATTATACTCAATGATTGGTCTAATGAGGGAAGAGTAGAGAGAGATGATGACCTCTTTCTTCCTGGATGCAAAACCCTTGGTATGAGATGTGCCACACAGAAGGACTTTCTGACCACAGTGGCAATGTGGTGGTCGAAGGAGAGGTTGCTGTCAACCTGCATCCCCAGATCTCTTATAATGCCTTCAGTGCTCAGTGGGCTCACATCGATGTGGTAATTAGTGGGAAATGAGTTTTCCCTAAAGAGGATAACGACGCATTTTTTGGCATTAAGCTTAAGGCCATGGTTTCGACACCAGTCATTGGTCTCAGTGAGGCCTTTCTGTAGGATGTCTACATCACTTGGGGAGTTAATAACGGCTCCCAGCTTGCAGTTATCTGCAAACTTGGTCAGCCAGAGTCCCACCATGTTGGCCTGGACTTCTGAGAAGTAGATACCAAACAGGAGAGGACCCAGGATCGATCCCTGTGGGACTCAACTCATGACTGGTCAGCAGTCTGACTTGGAGTCCACTATTTTCACACTGTGGGTTCTATCTGTGAGCCAATTTGCAACTCACCTAGTGATATAGGAGTTGATGCCTAGTTTGGTGAGTTTATCAATAATTCCTGAGTGGGGAATGGTATCAAAAGGCTTGGCCAGATCAAGGTAGGCTGTATGAACTGCCTTTCCCTCATCCACAGCTCTGGTGACAGACTCAAAGACGTCAACTAGGTTGAACGGGCATGATCTACCTTTCACATAACCAAATTGCGTGGGATCTACAGTGTGGAGATTCCCTATATCCTTGTTAATTAGTTCCATGATGATGCACTCCATAGCCTTACATATCGGACTCCTCAGGGTAATGGAGCTATAATTCCCAGGGTCTGTAATTGCTCCCCCTTTATGGAGGGTTGGGAGGGTGGCCTAATGGTTAAGTGTTTGTCTTACAAACACAAGGTGCAGGGTTTGAGTCTCACAAGAGATAATTGGCTAGGCTTAAAAATAGCTCACAAGGGCAGTTAGCTTAGTACTAACCTATGAACCTATGAGAGGAATGACTGCAGCAGTGCGCCATTTGGTAGGGGCAAAGCCTGAATTCAGGATGTGATTGAACAGGGCACACAGATGTGATGCCATTTCACTTTGTAGTTCATGTAGAACACATCCAGGGATATTGTCGGGCCCCATGGAAGCTGTATTCTTAGCCTTGAACAATGCAGCTTTAACCTGCGCTGCAGTAAAGCTGTGTGCCCGGCATTCCTCTGGTATTGTGATTGGTCCTCTGGGGGGGGGGGTAAAGATGGCACTGAATCTGTCAGCCAGTATGTTGGGAATATCTGTTGGCTCAGTATAGGAGGTACCATTGTGCAGGAACACAGAGCAAACCTGGTTATTGCCATGGAGATTCTTGATATAACTATAGAAGCCTTTGTGGTTGTTTTTAGTGTTTTTAGTAAAAGGGTCAATTTCAAAAGCTAGAAATTTGGTCAGTCTAAATCAGGGTGGCATGTTGACTTATAAATTATCAACAGATACTTCCCGACACTATTTTAGGTTCCAGTTCAAACTTTTTCATGATTTGATTAATCAGCGTTAGGCCATTTTGTAAGCTAATAAAGTTTAGTTTGCCATATTTCTATAAATTTAGTTATAGAAAGGGACAAATGTTTCAACAAATTTTGAATAGCTTTTATAGATAAAATTCACAGGTCACGTTTCTTCACAAAACTATTGGTGGGACTTTTTGTAGGAGTTCATCACGCAGACATTGCTCTTTCTGCTTGTTTGTAGATAAAAACAGTTAATGTAACAACAGGTATTACATCTTTGGTAAGAAAGCAATGGGTTCTATTCCCACACCAGACAGACAGACTGTGGACACTGCAATGCAGCATAAGGGGGGTGCTGCACTCCTGAGTATGCCGTACTTCAGGTGAGACATTAAACTGAAGCCCCATCTGCTTTAGTTGCTGGTAGCTAAGCTGGATTCAAAAGATCCCACAGCACCTATTGAAGAGTAGAGGAACTTCCCTGATGCCCTGGCCAAATTTCCCCTAGTAGTAGTACAAATGCCACTTTGGGTCTCTCCTGAAAAGAGCATACCAGTCTATTGGAACTAACTCGGTCAACAAGGGATAAATAAAAATTTTTCTTCTGCCAGTCGAGTATATATCAGTCAACTGATTACTTTTGATATGGATTGGATTATTTAGTAGTTTGCATTTTTCAACATTTAACGTTGGCAAAACTTCCAGACATTTCAAAATGCATTATCAGTGAGCATTTAAGTGCCATTAAGTGTCACAAATTAACACCCTTTACAAAGACACATTAAGACATTCTGGGGCATATTATAAATGTATTGATATTGCTAGAAATTGTACAAAGAGCACCTGAAACTTGGCTTGCAGGATATACTACTGCTTAAGGAAAAACACTGGATTGTTCAGCTATGACTGCAGTTGTATACACGTTTAAATTAATTTTGGTAAAAATAAATTTTTAATGTACATGTTTATGCCAATATCTTTAAATATATATGTATGTTATGTAACTGGGTCTTTTGTCAGTTTTTAATTGTAGCATTTATTGCAGTGCACCTGCCACTTTAAATGTATATAAGAGTTCTCGTTTGCAGAGTGCTTGAGATTTGAACTGAAAAAGGAGTGGTCTTTGCTGAAACCAGCCTACGGCCCTTACCAGAATTTTAGAGTACAATAAATGCTCTTCACTTGGTCTTACATGAGCAATTTTATCGATCTGTCTGTTGCTGGCTGTTGGTTTTCAAGGCACATTAAAGACTGAATCTGTTGATACACTTCTTGCAGAGATTCATTTCTTGCAGAGGTGACTGCCATGAGGAATGCTGTTATATTAGTCTACAATTTCAGGTTTAGAGATGTTGCCAGGTTGAAGTGCCAAACCTTTTGTAGTTAAACCAAAAGGCAAAGAATTAACCAATAATTGCCCTCCCCTACAAACCACTGATACTGCCCAAGTTTTCTGTGAATGGTAATGTGGAGATAGACATCCATATCAACAAGTACCAGAGAGCTTAGGAAAGCAAGCAAGGCCTGTAGTGTCAACACCTTGAATTTTGGAACTTTTAGCTTTCTCAGCACTTAATTTCCTAAAAGGTTTTCCAGGGGCCATATTTTCCTGGAAGAGAAACAGCCTTGTGCACAAGCCTCCATTCTCCTGACTATGGGATGAAACATGGCTTTTGTTGGCATGTAATGTTAACATATGGCATATAAGATTTTCTGTACCTGCTGTTATTAATGTTAAGACCTCTGAGGTCTGTCAAACTACAGCTTGCATTCCTTGACCATAATATCCACCACATTTGTCTGAGGTAGTTCTGATCCATTGCTTGTATGAAGAGGCCAAGTGATCCCTTACCTTGGCAACTGGATGCAGCAACTGGGTAAAAAGAGTTAATGGCTGGGTCAGAGTTACTGATTGGGTCTGGAACTGGTATTAGGAAGGAGAGGCTGCAGTACTTCCAGTTAATCTATTGGGAGTGGACAATAAGAGACTCATCATTCATGCTACAATCTTTTTAGCATTACCTTTGTGTTTAGGCTGCTTATATTTACCTGGCCTCAGGTAGTAACATCCTAGTTTCAAAGGATGATCTGTACTTCATCTGGGGACTGGAGTAGGATATGTGCTTAAAAAACTTCATGGCCTTCCCCATGTCATTCAGTTTTGTAAATATATTACATGCTTAACAAAAGATGCATTACTGACCTGCATATTCACTTTCTCAGACAGGACCAAATCATCAGCAATAAATGTTTTCTTATAACCAATCCTGTTGGTATTGTCCAGAATGCTGCATTCAGAGATCATACCCACATTTTACAGCATGCCTCCCTAGCTGTAAAAGGGTTTGAATTTTGAGCATGCATAAACATTTTTTTCTCATCCAGCATTCTCAGTTAACTTGCTGAAAGTTGCTTTAGGACATGTTCCTGGCATTTCAAAATATGAGTCTAGCAGTGCAATACCTTGAATGCCAGTTCTGCTATGGCATACATCTTTTTTTACAAATCCATCCAATAATCTACTTTCCCTGTCATTGAGACCAGTGTTATGCCTCTGAGCCAGTATGGGATCCTTTCTAGATTCCAGTGAAAGTGTATCTGGATCTGCAATAGGATTCTAGATTCCAGAGACAATATATGTGGTTCTGCTCTAGGGTTCTTACAGAAGTTGTGAGGAGTCCTATATCCTATTCTGTGGGCTGGGGTTGGCAATATGACTCCAATGGGACATCATGAAAAGACATCCAAGGAGGGATCACTGTGCTAGAGGATTACCTAATGGTTTAGTAAGCCCAGTCCCAGAAGATCCATAGCCCTTTCCTGGATGCCTGTGGCCTCAAGTTAGTAATGGAAATATTCTCTCATGAGGGAAACTATCCCCAGATGACAAGTCATTTTGGGGGAGAGGTCAGTCACAGGCCATTACCATCTGTATCACAGGACAACAATAGGATACCCAGGACTTCTGGTCTAGGTCCTCTTCCCCATCCAGAGAGAATTCAGGGTCTCTTGCAGGGCAGATTTTTTTCTGTTGGTTTGGACTTATGGCAGAGAGTTGGCTGGACACAGGTAGTAGGCTATGCAAGAACTAAAAAATCCTTCCTCTTTCAAGAGACATTTTACATCCATCTGACCTGTCAGGCAGATGGGACCAAAGC
Organism: Protopterus annectens; assembly: GCF_019279795.1. Classification (NCBI taxonomy): domain Eukaryota; kingdom Metazoa; phylum Chordata; order Ceratodontiformes; family Protopteridae; genus Protopterus; species Protopterus annectens. The sequence continues at coordinate 76,461,271 of NC_056728.1, forward strand.
TAAACATCTGAAGGATGACTCTCAGAAGTACAGCACAAAATATACCCATGCACTGAGAAGAGCAAGGAAAGAAGGCAAGCACTAGAAATTAAACAGTTATAGTGTGTGGGTTTAATAAAGTAAAGTCAAAATAATTTACAGAGATGACATAACAGAAATTACATTAGAGTGCATTTTCAGAGAGCCAAAACAAGTGTTACAAGACATCACTTCAGATTCCAAGCATTTTTGTACAGAAAAGTAAAATAGTTAATGTTGTATGGTATTGCACAGAAAAGTTTAAAATATGAAGAGTTACGAAGGAGTCCAAAAGGAAGATGAAAAGAGCAGGCCAAGATAATAAAAGCGTGTCAGCTACACAAACATGAAGCAAGCAGGTGTGAATATTACAAGTGGAGTCAAGTATCTTTAGAGCGTTAGAAAAAATGAAGATTTATGAATGGGTACAGAGTTGTGTTTCATAAAAACAATTGTAATACAGAAACAGATCTCTAAGGCAATTGCAAGCAGAAAGCGTATTACCAATAGTGACTTGTAGTTTTAAGAAGATTCAAACCAGATATGCTAAGAATGGAAAATGAATAAAGGAGATTGGCAAAACCAGTAGATCAAGGGAAAGTAGGAAAATTAAACTTGTATAAAACAAGACACGGGGATAACAATGTTCAAAAGAAATCTATAGCAGCCAGAGGCATAACTGCTAAAGAAATGTTATGGTTAAGTAAACATCTCTCCCTAGAGAAGAATTTGTATGCAAGTGTAAGAAATAGAAATTCTGTCATGGATGGTTAGAAACGCCTGTGTGTAGCGGATGAGGTAATGAGAAAAAATGAGGTTCGTGATTTCTTGTATAAAACAGGAAGAGTTAAGTGCAACACTATTAGCAATCTGTGGTTTGTGGCTTTCGTTTTACTGTCAGCTTTCCTAATTCCAAATGCCTATGTGACCTCTCAACAACCCAGCATTTTGAAGACTGTCCAGATTTGACTTGTTTTGTTCTGTTCATCTTAATTTGTGGCCTTCTGGTAAATGATTGAGGAATGCAGTCATTGAATAATAAGACATTTGAGTTTCAGACTTCATATCCGTCAGAAAACACATGCTAACGCAAAGCCTGTTTGTCTAGCAACTGTCTACTTATAGGAATATTTAAAATCTGTCAATTGTTTTTGGCTTTATACAACATTCTTGAGCAAAGAAGTCAAGAGGTATTGTGACTGTTTATGTCCTGACAAACATGCAGCTGTGCGCACGAGTGTGCATGAGTGCATACAAGTGCGAGGGTTAGCATGGGAGTATCATTCTTCTCAGCACATACAGATCGGGAAGTGGCTTTCACTTTTTACAACTCTCCTTACACAGACTGTATTTATTTTAACTTTTTTTCATTCCAGCAGCTGCAATGAGCATACTTTCTTGTTATATAAAAAGTCAGTGTAATCTTCAGACCTTATGATAACTCTTCAGCAAATACGCATATTGTTGAAGTGAAATATTTCTCCACTTTTATTGCATAAAATATTGCTTGATAGCAGCATTTGTATTGCGTGGGAACACATCCCATCAGCACTCTCTCTGCAATAGAAGCTTGGTAACCTTGTGGCCTTGTCCTTAGTTTTATAAACATGTAACAGTAGCTGAAAGCATCAACTGGCAGACGTATTATGTGCTATAAACCATCTCCACAAGAAATGGAGCTCATTTTTTTTCAGAAAACAGCAGCTAGAAAAAAGAAAATAAGAATTCGATATGAAGTCAGACCAGGGTATAAATAGGCAATGAAACCGCAAAATGGAATTAAAGTAAGGCAAAAAACAATTCATGAAACAGCAGCAAATTTTATAGGAAAATAAAAACAGCAAACCATTTTATATATATATATATATATATATATATACTCCATGACAAATCGTGCACTCAATATATAACTGTAGATTTCAGATATACCTTAGCAGTGACACATGAATGTTGTAATCTCTAATTTTGTACATAACGGAATACAGGAAGTTTTTACTCCCCAACCGTGCTGGTCATCCTGCAAGTATTAATGTCAGTGATGGGCAGTTCATTCTACTCATTTGACTGTTTGGTATAATTACCGCAAATAAACATGTCTTTTAACCTTACTCATAAGCTATGACAGTGCACATCCGAACACTTCTATCCATAGCTAATCCTGCTACTCATGCACGTATCATTAATGCAATGAAAAAACTTATGTTTTATGATTTGTGCATGGTGCTTTTCATCCTTGGTCTCAGTTTACAAACAAGGCTGCAGCCACGTGGACTAACCAAGTGAATAAACACAACAGCCACAACCTGAAGTGAATACATGAATGCACAATGCCATGTGGTAAAATAAAAAAACTAGAGCTACTAATGCAAAAAAAATGTCTCAAAGACACACATAGTAAAAAGCAACAAGGTGAAAGAGCAGCTGTGCAGAATTTTACAGAATGTCCAGACATTGATTCATATTTTTGGTTTGTTTCTCATTGCATTTGTAGTTTTCTGCATGCTATCTCTTGGACTCAAACCTTTCTGTATTGAGATATGAAATAAATCCATTAACTTCATGGAAGATGCACAACAATCAGCAAACTATATCCAAAATAGAAGCAGGTTTAACACACGATATATCACAGCAACCAATTTATTCGTTTTAGCGCTTTCATCGGCCTTAAGCCTCAGACTTCATAAGTAACACATTTAATACACTTTGTACATACTTAAATACCCTTCACCTTGTCACATGGTAACTTAACCACTCCCCTTAATAAATGAATTTAAATACAATACTAATGATGTTATATTATGTTATAAAAATCCTCCCTGCTGACAAAACAACATTTTATTACATTCATATTAAAATAGTGGTACTTGGTACCCAAAATTAAAACCCATCCCAATAAATGACCTGAATGAATCTTCTTCTTCTTTGGCTGCTCCCGTTAGGGGTCGCCATGGCAGATCAACTGTTTCCAATTCTTCCTGTCCTCTCCATCTTGCTCTGTCACACCAACCACCTGCATGTCCTCTCTCACCACATACATAAACCTTATCTTAGGTCTTCCTCTTTTCCTGTTACCTGGCAGCTTCATCCTTAGCATCTTTTTCCCAATATACTCTGCATCCCTCCTCAGCACATGTCCAAACCAATGTAATCTTGCCTCTCTGGCTTTGTCTCCAAACCTTCCAACCTGGGCTGACCCTCTAATATACTTATTCCTAATCCTGTCCATCCTCGTCACACCCAGTGTAAATCTTAACATATTCAACTCTGCCACATCAAGCTCTGACTCCTGCCTTTTTGTCAATGCCACTGTCTCCAACCCATATAACATAGCTGGTCTCACTACCCTCTTGTAGACCTTCCCTTCCCTTTCACTCTTACTGGTACTCGTCTGTCACAAATCAGTCCTGACACTCTTCTCCACCCACTCCATCCTGCCTGTACTCTCTTCTTCACCTCTCTTCCACACTCACCATTACTCTGAACTGTTGATCCCAAGTACTTAAACTCATTCACCTTCACCACCTCTACTCCCTGCATACTCACTGTTCCTCTATACTCCCTCTCGTTCACACACATATATTCTGTCTTAGTCCTGCTGACCTTCATTCCTCTTCTCTCTAGAGCATATCTCCACCTCTCCAGGGTCTCCTCCACCTGTTCTCTACTCTCACTACAGATCACAATGTTATCTGCAAACATCATAGTCCATGGGGACTCCTGTCTGAACTCGTCTGTCAACCTGTCCATCATCATTGCAAATAAGAAAGGCCTCAGAGCTGATCCTTGATGTAATTCCACCTCCACCTTAAACGCATCTGTCACTCCCACTGCAGACCTCACCGATGTCACACTACCCTCGTACATATCCTGTACCACTCTTACATACTTCTCTGACACTCCCGGCTTCCTCATACAATACCACAACTCCTCTCTAGGCATCCTGTCATATGCCTTCTCTAAATCCACAAAGACACAATGCAACTCCTTCTGACCTTCTCTGTACTTCTCCATCAACACTCTCAGAGCAAACATCGCATCTGTAGTGCTCTTTCCTGGCATGAAACCATACTGCTGATCACTAATCATCACCTCCCTCCTTAACCTAGCTTCCACTACTCTTTCCCATAACTTCATGCTGCGACTGATCAGTTTATTCCCTCTGTAATTACTACAGCTCTGCACATCACCCTTATTCTTAAAAACTGGTACCAAAACACTTTCTCCATTCCTCAGGCATCCTCTCACTTTCCAAGATTTCATTAAACAATCTAGTTAAAAACTCCACTGCCATTTCACCTAAACACCTCCATGCTTCCACAGGTATGTCATTGGGACCAACAGCCTTTCCATTCTTCATCCTCTTCATAGCTATCCTTACGTCCTCCTTGCTAATCCACTGCACTTCATGATTCACTATCCACACATCATCCAACCTTCTCTCCCTCTCATTCTCTTCATTCATCAACCCCTCAAAGTACTCTTTCCATCTGCTCAACATACTCTCCTTGCTTGTGAGTACGTTTCCCTCATTATCCTTTATCACCCTTACCTGCTGCACATCTTTACTAGCTCGGTCCCTCTGTCTAGCCAATCGGTACAGGTCCTTTTCTCCGTCCTTAGTGTCCAACCTTTTATACAGCTCTTCATACGCCTTATCCTTAGCCTTCACCACCTCTCTCTTTGCCATGCTCCTCATCTCCTTATACTCTTGTCTACTTTCTTCATCTCTTTGACAATCCCACTTCTTCTTCGCCAACCTCTTTCTCTGTATACTCGAATGAATACATTAATTATAAATAAACATGTAAATGTAAATAACATTAAATGCTTTTAAAACCTTGGAAAATGTACAAAAGTTGATAAAAAAACTACTACACTTAGGAATGACAATGAATAGGTAAATGAATAAATAAATAATTACATACATAATGTATCTAAATTCCCTGAAGGACAGCACATCTAAGTTACAAATAACAAAATTCCATTCTTGTTGAAATATGAAGTCATTACTGTTGCTGGTTAATTAGGGGAAATAAATGTAAATAATGATTGCATAGTGACATATGAAACTCCGATTTTAATTTAAGGTAACTAGAAATAGACATGGTCTCGTTGAGACCTGGGATGGTTGTGGCTTTAACCCGAAGTTGCCATACCAACTCCCTATATTCCAACCACATATCTCTTGGCCTTCCCCTCATGTCTTTATCAACAATCTGTTCCAAGCCTGAAAATCTAAAAAAGTGTCCTCTACATTCAAACACATGCCTGGCCAAAGCATTGGTCAAATTGACTTTTCGTATACCATACATATGTTGATGTATCCACTTATAAAGAGCATTTTTTGTTTTACCAATGTAGAACCTAGCACATTTTGACAAATAGCTATATACACTAAACATTTGGTCGAACAATTAAACTTTTGTGTCAGTTTAACTTCTCCATAACCTTCAATATGAACTACATCTGTTTCCATGATGAGGCATGGAAGATGTTAGAGATAACAGAACTGTATAGACTTAACTGTTGATGTGAATACTTTACTGTATATACATGTCTTGTAATTTTTTCCCCCTGAAAAATGTTAACATGTTTTTCAGAGAACTGTCTGAAATTCACTTAAAACATACTGTGATGGAGTTGTTTTCTCCATGGAACTCCAATGAAAATGAATTCTGTAATGCAGAAAAGTCAGACTGGGCAAACAAACTGAAGACTTAAGTCACTAAATAATGCTAAACTTGAGTTTGATTTAGTCTTTAGAAAATGCAAGCTAATGCAAAAATATCAATACTTAATAGCTGTCCCTTATTTGAGGCCTTTGCCCCCCATTATTTTTAGCTTTGTCCAGACGTCTTGTGCTAAGAGGGTGAGAAGTATGCTACTAGGAGCTCAGCAGGGGTATCATGGAAAGTGGAACGCTGTATGAAAACAGCAGCGCAAGTATGGACTACAATGGCATTTTAAAAAGTTATGTTTCAGAAATAACTGTGTTCAGCATTTATGATAGCACCAAGAACATAAAGTGAATGTGCTACCTCTGACGATGCTTCAGTCTGAAGTAGTAACACCATTTCAGTCTTTCCTTATTTATTGCTAGTACTCCAAACTTAGCAGCAGCACTGAACTCACTTAACCAATCCCTTGAGAAGGACACATGTAGAAAAAGCACTGCTAAGAAGCTGAACCTGTTGCCTACAATGCTAACTGCATGCATTTATGACTGCCTGGTAATACAGCAAGTATGAACATCCCTGGTTAACTTGTTCATGCAGAAGGGCTGTGGGGAGAAGGGGACTTGCCCTCTCTACAAACCATGCTTTGAAAGTATAACAGTGATTATTTTCACAGCTTGCTATTTCCTGTGAACCCCATATTTTTCTGTCTCAGAATTTGCACTGCCACGTCTCAAGCTTCCATTAGGGCTCCGTATACCACAGCTGCCATAGACAGTGGTATATATCAGTAACATGCTGACAACAACTTCCATCCGAGATACAACTAGGACCATGTGCAATTATATTGGAGAACACAGCCAGCCTACCACCATTTCCATTTGCTAAGTCCTCAATAGTTCCATCACTTAGTACATTACAAAGCACATTTAGCCATCTATTAATCCCATCTCTTCACAGCTCATCCATTTCCTCATACCATTTTTTAAATACCGACTTAATGATTTTCCACTTGTCTTGCCCTTTTGCTCTTCCCAAAACAGTATAGTTTACAGCTGTTCATCTAGATTCCATTTGCTAGAACTTCTACCCAATTCAATTCTGCTGGGGTTGAAGACAATCCCAAGACACAACAGCCAAAAAGGATGGAACCTACCCCAACTGGGAGACTGGGCATATGGAACACATGCATACATTCACATATCTAAGGACAATGCAGTACCACTAACTGATCTGCCAGCATGCCATGGGAATGTGCAAACTACAAGAAAAATCTAGCCAAGCTAGAGTTTCTACTGTGTGATTCCTTAAAACTCTTGTATTAGAGGCAAATAGGATATATGCAAATGACCTCTTAAGAGCATCAGGTGTTTCAGCTATATGACAGTTCTGAATGCCCATTACTTTTTTTCTTTTTAAGCCTATGGACAAATTCAGGCCAATAAAGAAACTCCCCTAGCTATGGACATGCATGTTTCAGCCTTCCTATGGCCTCATCAGCAGAACATAAGTGGACTGTTTGGATAACCTTTAGAAACACAGGGTTGTCATACCCAACTGATGCCATTAGGGTGTCTGCAAAGTACCCCAACTAACAAACTAAAATAATGAGTAAAAAGGGTACACAAAGAAAACAATCAGTAAAAATTACAAGAAAATGTAACCAAGCTAGAGTTTCAACTGTGTGATTCCTTAAACCTCTACTTAGAGGCACATGGGATATATGCAAATGACCCCTTAAGGACATCAGGTGTTTCAGCTATATGGCAGTTGTGAATGCCAGTGACTTTTTTTCTTTTTAAGTCTGTTATGGACACATTCAGGCCAATAAAGCCAAACCCCACTAGCTGTCATTTGCATATATCCCATGTGCCTCTAATACAAGAGGTTTAAGGAATTACACAGTAGAAATTCTAGCTTGGCTAGATTTTTCTTGTAATTTTTACTGACTGGTTTATCTGTGTGACCTTTTTACTCATACTTTGTTAGTATGGAAATGTGCAAGGAAAGCTGGCACACTAGTTAAACATGTGATCATGAGGGCACTATACAAACTCTGTACCTCAGCTGAGAAACAAAGTTGGGGGTCCAAGAATAATTTACACACACACACACACACACACACACACACACACACACACACACACACACACACACACACACACACACACACACACACACACACAATGTGTGTTTGGACATTTGTATACTGGTGAGAAGGTTGACCTTATACAGGTCACTACTCTGCCATTTGTCTGGGCAGTAAACATCTGTTAATGTACTGTAGTGAGGAGCCACTACACAGCTGCCTCTGAATTACGCTTAACTGAGATTCCTTACATGCAAGAAATGGCTAAGATCATGGAAATTATTCTGTCTGTCTTACACTGATTTGTGCTGGGTTGCCCATTTATTTGCATGCCATGTCTACATTCCTAATATATGTTACTACATCCTTGCAGCATTCCTGTTACTGTATAGCATGAAGTAATTTTCCATGTGATTATTTTTGTGCACAAGCCTTAGAGTACACCAAAGTTACGAATCCTGCTTGTAGGTCACATGCCAAATGTGAAATTAAAAATTTAAAAATAAGCTGGAGAAAATACCGCAATACAATCATTCTGAAGTAATGATTTTATACAATTGGACTTCTTTGCTACTGTTCTGCATAATCGGCCACTTGCTCTTATGGTCAGAACCAGGAAGAAGGATGTGGGTTAAACATATTTTATCAGAGTGCAGCGTAAAAGATGAGCGGCTATTCATCACTCCCAACCACTGTATTCTCAGGTGCCTCGGATTACAAAAGACATTACAAGTGAATGTTTAGAAGTCAGTGGGAAGCCGAAATCACAAACTGAAACAAAGCACTGGTTTGACATGTACAGATAACCATTTTACAGTATAAGGCAAGAGAGAAGTTTGGTAAAGCTCAGATGTCTAACAAAATAGATTCCCTTACCTCATGTTTTTTTTCGGTGTTCTGTAAACATCCCAGGTCGGTATAACCAGTTATCTGCAACCCAGCATGAAGTTTACTGGATGCTTGTAATACTGTTGGTAGGGCTTACAAAAGAAAAAAAAATTATCATCACTTCCTTGCAAAAAATATTTAAAAAAGTAAGTAACTGTTCATCAGGATGTTCCTTATTGTTGATTTCTACTCTACTGTTGCAATATTTAGCTTACACAAGCATTACTAGTCCTCAGATTCTGTCACTACTGGGGCACTGTTGAAGTAGGAAATGTGTCTTAATTTGCCACTTTTTAGTGCCATTTGTCATGGAGCTGTTTTATATTCTTGACCAACATAAATCTAGTTCATTCAATATCATGAAATTAAACTGCTATGGCAGAAAAATGTTCTGTCATGCATTATTAAATAAAAACATATTTGAGAAATTCTCACACAGTACCACAGTTTGCATAGTAGTCCACTATTTTTCTGTTACGCTAACAATGTCTTGGTTAATCATTAAAGTTTATTATACTAATGTAGAAATGCTCAATACTATTGCATTATGGGCATGCTCTCTAAGGCTCTTACTGTAAAATAATGCAGCGCTCATTTATACATTGGGCAGAAATTTCTGTGCTCTCCTGAGAAAAGTGCTCTCTGCAGAGCAGAGGGTACATCAATCAATCATAACAAGTCAATAAATACACTCAGTTGTGCCTAGATAGAATATCAATGCCCTTGCAGTTTGTTCCATGTCACTAAGCAGTCGCCTTGGCTACAGTCCATCTGCCGAGCCAAGGGAAAATAGATGCAGGCTTGTTAGGAATGATGGTCTATTTTCCTTTATATATGCTCTTTTCTCACAGAACATAATGATTTTGACACATTTCAGTGTAAACGGATGACAGCTGTGTACTCTTCTCTAAGGTACACCTTTGATTATTGCCTACAATATACTTCTAGTAAGTAATACAAATATATACAGATACCGCTGTAAATATTTACAAATAATTTGTTCTTTGGTTTGCGCTCTGGGATTCCATTCCCTTTATTTCCTTTCTGATAATGAATACTCAGTAAGTTTCCCTTGAACAAAAAGCATGCCCATGGCAATGTATGAATGGCAGTTGCAAAGATTTTAAAGTGGGATTAAAATCTGTGGGTGATAATGGAAATACCCAAAACTGGATTCTGTTGCCAGAAAGCACACAACAGGCCAGACATAACCCCGTGGTCAACTAGACCTACCGGTGCATAAAAGTACTGCAAACAGGTGTGAGTAAATTATTGACAACACACTTATGTTTACAGAGGTACCAGTATAATTTCCTTCTTTTTTTGTTGGTACCCCTGGACCTCATGTTTATCATCCCAGCACCCAGTGTCCCAAGTCCAAGATGGGTCTATCAGTCATCCTCCTTCCCACCCCTGCTTCTATCTGGATGGGTGGTTATGCCCTACCCGTTCCTCTCCAGCTCCCATACTCCTTGATTAGAGAGCAACTCTCATTTCCTCTTTCTACCAAGCTCCCCCAGGGAGTGTAATAAGTATCGATTCACCTAGGTCTAGAATATGTGTCCCAAGCCAATACTCAAACCCAGGTCGGCTAGGCCATAGTTGCAGCTTTATCACTCTATGCCATCAGAGCTGCTAATGTGCCAATATAATTAAGGCAGGAATCTAGACCACTTCTAGAGGCTATAAGTCTGCATTTTTGTTATTAACAGTGTTATGTTAGTGGCTAACTGGAAAAGTAGGAATACAGCATGCACTGTCCCATGTTTCATACTTGGGAATATGAAGAACATATGGGGTATTAATCATATAGAAACCCCAACCTTAAAACAGTAGCAAGCTATGTCAGAAGCAACTGAAGCACAAAGCTGCCCTAATATGTACACCAATTACTATACACACTGCTCGCATATAGTTACAATGTTGTGCTAAAAATAAAGCCATGTATATGTTCATGGGTTATTACTAGGCTGATGACCACTACTAGGGCCCTAACAATCCTAGCCATGCACCACTAACCATTTTGGACCAGGAATCAAGGGCATCTAATTTGAGGGGAGGCATGTTAAAACAGTGAATTGACCAAGAATATGTAGGGGGTGTTAAGACAATACTTTTTTATTCATGACCTCTGTACATAACAGACATGATGGCCAGACCTGAGGTAAGTTTATGATTTCCCATTTAATTGACAAGGTTTCATTTGAACAGGATCAGAGATGAACTGCTCTCCATGGAGGGGGGAGCCTATTCCCTAGTTCTGAGATCCTTTGGGTTATCTGTCTCTGTAGTACAGTCTGTTTATGTCAGAAGCAAAGCTCAGTTCCCTGGATCAAGTGTTTCTGGTGCAGTTTACTTTGCACATGTACAATAGATCCATCAGGACTGGGTCTGAGGAAGCCCTGTAGGAAAAGCAAAGATCCCCTCTCCACAGCCTGTAGGAGACTAAAAAAAAGAGAAAGCACCATTAGAAGTGTAGGACAGGGTACGTATGCCCTAATTCCCTTGGTAAGAAACATTTGTGGGTATTCCATCTGTTGGAAGTGTCTGGTTAGGCATATGCCAAAAGGGACATTGCATTCAAGGATAGACCTGATAAGTAGAGTAGAGTAGTACCATAACTTCCTTGGACCTGGAAGCCATACTATTACCTACAAGCTGGCTGACAGAATGACCAACACATAACTAAGTTAGAGAACCAAATGCCAGACTGCTGTCTGCATATGTTCCCAGCCCCCTTACTATGGGGTTGACTCTTAAGGCTGTTTTAATCAATGGAGTAATTAACTTGAGTTAACAGTTTCCCAAAGGGCATTATAATGCATTTTTGGCATGGAGGTTTAGGGCATTGTTTTGGAACCAGTCATTTGTCTGTGTTAAACCCACTTGGCAAGATGTTGCTCCCTTGAGGAGAGTGTATAACAGCTCACACTTTATAGCCATCTGTGAACCTGGTGAGCTAGAGGCCTTTAATGTTAGCTTTGACCTCAAAGAAGTAGATATAGAACAGGAGCAGACTCAGCATGGAGCCCTGGGGTACTGCACTGGTAACTCGTCTCTTGGTACAGGTGGTCTTACTGATTCTGACTTCGAGTCCCATGAGCCAGCTGGCAATCTGGTGAGTTAGGCAAGGATTTACACCTATCTCAGAGATATTTTCAACCATGATTGGAGTATTGCATCAAATGCCTTAGCCAGGTCAAGATATGCACTATGCACCATTTTACCATCATCCATTGCCTTGGTGACCCTCTCAAAGGAGTCTACCTGGTTAAGTAAGAATGACCCTCCCTTAAAGGGAAATTGGGATGAGTTCAAGGTCTGTAGGTTACCAATATCCTTGCTTAGCATTTCCATGATAATTTATATTATACTGATGGGTCTGTAATTCCCTGGGTCAGTTGATAGGCCACCCTTGTGGATGGGAATGACTGTTGCAGTCCTCTATTCTCTTGGAAAATAGCCTGTTTCAAGGCTGCAGTTGCAAAGTGCTCCAGATAGGCCATGTTTTGGGCTGCTGAGGAGGCAAACAGAGATGCTGTCAAGACTTATGGAGGTGGTGTTCTTGGCTTTTGCAAGTACTGTCAGCATCTGGTCCCTGCTGATAGCTGGGGGAAGTATGTTGTATGGGATTTCACCTGGTGAAGCTGGGAATAGGGGAAAAGTTTGAACTGAATTTATCAGCCTGTAGATTTGCTGTGTCACCCTGGTCAGTGGAGGTGGCACTGTTCCCCAGCAGTTCAGCACACTGACATGCGTCACCTCTAATATTCTAGACACAGCTGAAAGTCTTGTGACTGTCAGCCTTGGAGGCTATCCTGACCTATTTGGTCTTGTTAGACACAGACCTCAGTTTTTTGTTTAGTTGCATAAGAGCGCAGTTGTCTTTCACAAAGTTGCTCTTCCTGATTTTGGGCATGCGTTTTCTGATATGATATACCCTGTTTAGTTGAGGATTCCACCAGTGGGTTTTTTTGTGTGTGTGTTTTGGGTTTATTTCTGGTAGAAAGGCCAGCTGCTATGCAGCCATTCACATGTTTGTATAAGGACGCTGAATAATTCTGCATAGGTAGATATGGTCTTGGGATTAGCAGGAGCTTTTAATTTTGACAAACTCTCACTTCATAGGATGCAATTTGCCTTTGAATAGTTCCTGTTTCTGGTTTAGCTGGATTTTCCAGGTTTATTTTTACTTCAAATGAGATAGCCTTGTGGTTTGATCTCACTAGTGAGGATATGATATGGTGGGTACAAAACTCATACATGCTTATGAGTTCCAGATCCAGTATGTTTCATCCTCTGGTTAAAGCATGCACTGTAATGCAAACACCTTGGAACAGATTCCATGAAGCATTGTGCCTGTGAAGGTAAGAAGTTGTGTTTAGGCTCTGAGCATTAAGCAGCAACACCTTAACATTGCTTGCAGACTTTCACTGTGTGGGTAGTTTTGTCTTTTTGGCATTGCCTAAAAGGCTTCAAGGGAATGAATACAGTTTTAGCCAACATCTGAAAGCCTAGGGGGACAGCTGCAGTCCATCCTTGGCAAAGCAGTGTGGTCCTTTGACTATGCCCTCCCATGCTGATATACTGGATCCCCTGGAGTGACAGCAGAAACTAAGCCAATTATTAAATAATTCATGTTATGTTCATACTGTGGCATCAACCTTGGAGAAGACAGAAAGCTGTTCAGTGGAAGCCTCATACTAGTCTGTGACGCATTCCAGGAACTCCACCATGTCTCTTCATATAGCCTAGAGAAGCATGTCTCATATTATGGACATGGACTTTTATGGCATCATATTGGTATCTGGGATGCAGTAACCAGTGGGTTTGCATGATATTGTGAATCCTGGCTGCAGGTAGGCAAATAAATATCTTCTTGTCTAAACCTGTGAGCGAGGCATATGTGTGTCGCACAATGGAGTCTCAGTAACAAGACTGTTAGGTAAAGTACTTTGCTCTTGGGGGACCATTGTGTATAGGCTCATAGATGTTTGGCATTGCATTTTGTGTGTGCTTTAGTGATTTGATTGCCAAGGATCAGCGCTGCCATTAGATGGCTTTGAAGGTATGAGATTTGGGAAGGTTAATTTACACTGACTCGCTTAAAAGAATCTGTTTGGTGAGCAGTGTGTGTGGGATGTAGTGTGGGCATTACTGAAAATCATTTGCATGAGAGATTTTTGCTTTCAAAGAAGTTGTGGATTTGCATCTCTTGCATAGTTTTATTTTCTTTAATTACTAACTGGTTACCTGAGAAAATGAGAATTGTTACCTTGCTTTAGGGTGCCCAAATCTAAGATGGCCACAGACTCAGCATGGATATGCACTGTCTAAATGTCTGGTCCTGTAATAGGCTGGGCTGTTTAGAATTAAGGATTGCATTTTAATAGGGCTCTCCTAGGATTATACAATGCTATGATATGGTAGTGCTACTTAATGCACAAGCTAACTGCTCTAAGCTTATTTCTGCACAATGCCACATTGTTTAGCACTGTCCCGTAGAGTAGTAAACACCTAGATAGTAACATTTCCCAGTAAAATTGGGATTCGGTCTGAAACCTGTTAAATACAGCTGCCGGATTTACAGTAGAGAAAAATATGGCTAGAAGGTGTCGGAGTCTATTTTCAAACAGCCAACCACAAGGAGCTTCCTGGCGTACTTCCCAACACCTTCTACTACAAATGGACGATCCTGTAGTTACTTAATGTAAAAGTACAGCAAAAGTAGCTCTCAAGTCTGAACTGCCACCAAACAAATAAGCCCTTGGCTAATTTGCCCTTCTGCAAGACAATCATTGGCTTTTCTAGTTCTGTGTGCCTCCCAAACAGAGTAATTATTTATTATTATTTATTTTATTTATTTACATTTGTTGATCGGGAGAGTCCGACTGGACACAGGTCCGTTTTTAGCAGAGACCCGGGGAGAAAAGCTCCACATTAAGTATTATTTGCATTATACAGTTAAAAAAACATAGCATTGAAATACAGACATTAGTCCAGTTAAGGATGTAAGACAAGAAGAAAACAGATGTAAAACAACTGTAGAGCATAGTACAATTTTAAAATATGGTGACATATACTAAACATGGTTAAAATTTAGTTGAGATTCATCAGTGAACAATTGATACAAACTGTTTTTGAGGTACATAACAGCCATTAGCAGTTGTTGCTACAAGAAGTTAATATTATGTGGTAGGTAGCTGGGAACATGAGTAGCCAAGCTTGCTAAGAGTAGGTTGTTGATAGGGGGCTGAGAGAGGTAGTGGGTGGGGAGAGTGAATGGTATCAGAGGGGGGGGTTGCAAGGGCATATCTGGCAAGTTTTGAAGTGTGATTTTAGTAAGGATTTAAAGTGGGTGCAAGAAGTTGCAGAGGTAATTGGGGATGGGAGGGAGTTCCAGAGTTTGGCTATAGTGCAGGAGAATAATGCTTCTCCAGCAGAGTTAATGGCTCTTGTGACCTGTAGGAGGTTTATGTGGCTGGATCTTAGTGGTCTCGTAGTTATGTAGGGTTGGAGTAGATTCTGGAGGGATGGGACTTTTAGTGGTTGGTTTCTTAGTCTGTGGGCGAGTGTGAGTTGGTACCATTGAAGGAGATGGGGGAGCACTAGCCAGCCCAGTTCTGCTAGTGAGAGACAGTGGTGAGTACGGTAGGAAGCCCCTGTGGCAAAATTGGCGATTTTGTTGTAGCAGGTTTCAAGCTTATTTAGATCGTATTGTCTAAGGTTAGTAAATATTGGAGAGGCATAGAGTAGGGTAGAAATAAGATGAGAATTTGCTACTGAAATTTTAGCTGCTTTGGTAAGTAGTTGCTGATTTCTATATAACGTTCCTAGTTTTTTGTGCACTTTTTTAATGGTCATGGAAATGTGAATGTCAAAGTTCAGTTTATTGTCTATTTCTACTCCTAGTAATTTGGTGTGTTCTGTAGGATGGATGGTGGTGCTGTCTTTTGCTGTGATGTTAAAGTGAGAGCTGTCTAGAGTACGTTTGGTGGGTTGGAAGATTAGTAATTTTGTTTTGTTTAGGTTGAGTATTAGTTGGGCATCGGATAACCAAGTTTCAATAGAAGAAAATGCTTCCTGTGTGACTTTTTGCAGTTCGGGTGGGGGGATGGCTGTGCAGATGATGGTTGAGTCATCTGCGTATTGTATGAGTGTGCCATGTGTTGTGGCTGAGGCTAGATTATTGGTGAAAATAGAGAAGAGTAGGGGTCTCAGGATGGACCCTTGGAGAACTCCTATGGAGACTGGTAGTTGGGGGGATAGGTTGTCCTGTCAAACAACTGCTTGTTGGCGGTCAGATAGGTCACTCTGAAACCAGTTGATGACTGGTTGAGAGAAGGCTAGGTTATTGAGAAGAGAGATGAGTTGTTTGTGTAATGACTATTTTACCACAAAATGAAATGCTTTATTCAGTAAGCACTATTGATTTTAAGCATTTTTAAAACAAGTGCCGTAAATCAAGAAAATAATCTTAGCATGGATGGCTGTGAATGCACTTGAAACATTTTAAAAGCATTGCAGACTTTTTCTTTTAAGTGAACAAAAAAAAAAAGCTATCAGATCAGAGGTTACAATCAAACACAGTACTTTGTGTTGATGAGGAAAATACTTTAACCATTAAGTCAACCTACCCCCTACCCCCAAAAGCTTTATAGGCTAGCAGTCTTTATGGCCCATTTTAAACCTAACCAATTTCCACACAAGTTTCCATGGGGATGGGGGATGGCATAATGGCTAAGATATTTACCTTACATTTAAGAGGCACAAGGAATAATTCCTCACTAAGAGGAAAAGCACGTTTGGTGTTTTTGGACTTGTTCTGTCTGGCTGACAGCAATGTGCTTCAAGTCAGACTACAAACAATGCAAAATAAAAGCTGCACATAAGGGGAAATGAGACAGGGGAAATTCTGTCCTCTTAATGTAAACATGAATGTAGATGCATGCCATGAGTGGTGCCTGATGTCTTCTGAATGACTGTCTTAATACACAAAGATTAACCTACACAATTTTATCACTTTCTGTTCTTTTTTGTCAAGTTGGCCTGTTGAGGTGCACTGTGCTGTTACTGAATGATTTGAAGGGTGACCATTGCTTAATAAGGTAGCAAGAGTACACAAAGGCCTCCAACGCGGCTCTCGTTTAGTAAGATGCTAGTATAAGCCCATCTGTAATAAGGTGTCACTTGTGCAATGGTTAACCTCAGTTCCAAATGCAGGCAGCCACTGAAGTGGACTTTAGTCTTGATTAATTCTGCTTCCCATAAAGTGGTACCAGTAGACAAGAGCAAGCTTCACATTTCCTGTTATCATATTCTATAGAGCAGTAGATACAGAGTTCCCAAGGTGTGTGTGTGTGTGTGTGTGTGTGTGTGTGTGTGTGTGTGTGTGTGTGTGTGTGTGTGAAATATGTTCTTCAGTATAGATCAGTCCATTACTTGGATGACCAAAAATCAAAAGTATTAAAAATGGACAATTATTAATGCACTATTAAAATTCACATAATGGTTATGCTGCATATACTCATGCATTGTCATATCTAAGGAACTTTCCACAACACCTGCCCTTTTAGTCTATGTTCAGACATTTTACTAAACTCACAGATGGGTAAGGGGTGATTGCTATGCCAGGGTCAAAGACTGATACCAGTGTACTGTTCAATGTGCTTCACCCTATAATGGGTACTAGTTGTGGTTAGAATCTACATATTTTTTGTGAATCACATCCCAAGCATTTTGTGGACAACAGAACATCTGTACAGTTACATGTGTGGAGTATGCAGGCCATTTCTGAATTCTATGTCTACGGTATTGCTAGCCTTTTAATTAAGTTCTGAGCAGTCTGCCTGATTCTATTTGATTTCATTAGGTTTTTGTCAGTGGCCACCCCTAACAGAGCACTTCAATGTACTGCTCAATTTCTGGCTTGTAATCATACCTCTCAACCTTTTAGTGCAAGAAAGCTAGACAAAGCCTAATAAAATAGGGGAACAAAGGCCCGAAAATAGGGATAGATTTTAAATAGTGCTCTTATAAATTTTAAAAGTTGCCAGAACAGGGTTTGTGTTAACATGCATTTTCTGAGGGATATGAAGTCTGAAATTCAAATTTCATTATTAAGCGACTTCAATTCTCAGTGATTTACCAGAAAAACGCAAATTTTAGGAGAAGTAGACCAAAAATACGATACAAAAATCTGTACGTTCTGCGAAAAGCTGTACAGTGGAGAGGTATGCGTTATAACACTGTCTTAAGAACGCTGCTCTTCTCAAACCTTATTTCAAGTCAGAGTCTCTACAAAAAGGTTGTGATTACCCGAAAATTGCTTGCAGTTTTACAGAAAATGGTCTGCAGACAGAAATCAAGAAATGAAATGCAGCCAGGAAACAAAATATGATCTTTCTTTGAGCATGACACTCTGCTTTTCTTTCATATTCTAACCTGTAACGAGAACAAAGCTGACATTTTCATTCTCAGGTACCTCTGAATGCTGAGCTTGAAATAGTTGCTTTTGCACAGGATCAGAGTTGTAGCCCCAGGCCATACTAACAGTAATGCTGGTCCTGTCAGACTGAAAACATGGTTAAACAGGTGACAAATGCAAGACTTATAAAAAAGCCAAACAGGACTGGGCATAAAAACAAATTCTTGAATTATGTTTTTCTTGAATTATGTTTCTCTTGCATGTCACATGTTTTAGATAAAAGGGAAGGAAAACCACTTTGTGGTAGGCAAAATTTGATATTTGGGTAGTTTAACTAGTTTTTTATTAAATGTTTATCCCTCATACGCTCCATTATTGTGTATTTTTCTAATCACTGCTTCCTTTTCCTATAAAAAAGAACACATTTCCTGGGCATCCACAGAAAACAGGCTCTGTTCAACAGACCCCTTAGTTAACACACAGTAAATTAAATATTAAGTAAATTTTCTGCAAATATGTTTTAAAATTAACAAAAGTGACACTAGAGTCCTTTTTTCTTTGTTTTATTTTATTTTATTCTGTATATTAACTTTTGTTTTTACAAGTGCAATGTTTGAAACTTCTTATCCTTGCAGCAGAGGCTGCATAATTAAAGCAACAGTAAAGCAAATTCCAAGTGTTATTTACCTTGTAATAAAAAGTCCTAAATAACCAATACCAAAGTAGTGAAACCACCACATTTTTAACAAATTCATTATTTTCCTCATAAACAGAAAGACGCACAATGCAAGACTACTCAGTTAAATAGCACTGTATTACTGAAGCACATGAAAAAATTCTCAAGAGACTTTCTTGTCTTGGCAGTGATTTCCCTGATTCACCTAACTTGGACTTTTTTTTTCATATAAACAAGAAACACCTTTATTAAATTATCACACATGACATAGGCAATCTTAGATTTATATAAATGGGAATAAATAATATTGACAATTCAGGTTGCAAACATTATACATTACAAACCACTTCTGTAGTTGCAAACATCATATATAACTTCTAATCTACCCAGTCATTATCAGTCAAAACACTACATAACTCATTCAAATCCTGCCTTCTTTGAAACTCTGTTCTTCCTCTGCATCTATTGTTCCCAAAATTCCCATTTTTTCCTATGAAATTTGCTCATACCCTTTTCTAAAGATCCCAATTCCAGTCATTTTATCTCTGTTACTATATTCACTACTTCTACTGCAATTGGTTTAGACTTCAATTTCCATTTTCTAGTAATTGCTTTTTTGGCAGTCACCATAATTAGACTCAGCAAGGCATTACTATGTCTAGGCAATTTCAATTCTGTATTATAGCTCAAAAAAAGTCATTTCCTTAGTTTCACTAATTTGCTCACCCAGTATCTCTGACAAAGCAGAATGCAGGGAATCTTTAAAGTCTGCCAGTTCATTACACTCCCAGAAGATGTGTTCCGAGTTACCTCTTTCTTCCCCATCATACCTCTAACATTTGCTGTCCAACTGAAGAAAAATTCTTTGGAGTCTACTTGGGATATAAAATATTACCTATATAAATAGTTCCAAGCAAAGATCCGGAATCTTCTGGACTTTGTTGCATATTTGGGAGACATACATATATCCTACCATTGTTTTTTTGTGACTTACTTAACCAAGCTCTCTTCCCAATCCTTTCTAACCTTTTCTGATTGATTCTTACAGTTATCATGCAATTTTATATGCTCTACTAATTATCCCTTTTTAACAGCAACTTCTGTTCTAAATTATACTATTACCTCTAGCAGTGCTGGTCATTCATTTTGGACCCCCCTATTTCTTTCTCTTTGCCTATACTCTAATATCAGTCCTTGACAGGGAAGGCAAGCTGCCCCTGACCTGGACTACTGATCAGCATGTTATTACCCTTTAACATCAAGCCAGTTAAGACTCACTACTACTGACCTGCCGGCCTTATCCTGGTTCTCCTGTCTACTACCTTGGAACTCTCACCTACAGGCATTCATTCATTCATTCAAGGGATCATTTCAAAGGTACATACCTGTGCTACACATAAAATCTACTGACAGGCATGCATGCAGTGTGCTACTCATATGTACAAAGAAGGGCTGGTTAAACAGGGCACGGAGACTGGGCAAGTGTCCCGCTGCCAAATAATTAATATATATAAGGGAACACTGGCACTGTCCATGCATGCCTACACTTCTCAACCTTTTGTTGATGTTAAATGTATGTGTACACAGTCAACACACCTGCTACAGGATACCTGTACGGTCATCTAAAACAGTAACAAGGATTTGTATTATGATCTTGTTTATGTGTCAAGGTGGAACTGCAAAGCAAGCAGCACCAATATGCTGTGGATGTAGAAACCAAGGGTCTAATACATGGCTTTAATGCAACTCAATACTTAATATACTTGATCAATTACTCAAAGCACAGCTTCTCAGTCTGTCAGCTTCTCTCAAATCACAGAAAAGCCCTTGAGCCTCCCTTAGTCATCAGAAACATGGTTCAGGCTTACCCATGTCAAAAAGTGTATGTTACACTGTGCATGGAAGCAGATCAGCCCCAATGAGTGCACTGGTGCAGGTGGGCAAGGCACACAGGTGGGCAAAGTAAACTCCATTACACTGGTACAGAACTAAGTGCAGTCATTAACTGTATACTTTTGCATTTAGCCTGATTCCACAAATACAATATTTAATATTCTGTTAATTTCTCTATGCACCATTTTCAGATTTGCATGGGCCTCCCTTGGAAAGCAGGCCTCAACATTTACATGTATGTTACAGTAATGAGACAATTTAAATTAGTCTACCTAGCACACCCTTAAGTTTAAAATTCTATGTAATCTCATCTTTTTCTCTTTCCCTTTCACCACGCATCTTGTACTCCCTGGAAATGCTCCATGGATTCCATATCAATCGCCCATTCTTGCTACCTATTCCATTCATCCACCACCTTTCCCATGGAGCACTATCAAAGATCCATGGACACTCTGCCTCTTTCTGCCATTCCTGATCAGGATGACCCCTTCACATTTTCTAACATACTACCCAAATATTACATCTCAATCCCCCCCCCCTCAACAAACACTGCTTAGATAAGCTGATTCGTTTATTACGCAATTGTACTTCAAGGAAGCAATCCTAATAGAATGAACAATAACCATTTCCAAGAGGGATAAATGTTGGAATTTCCAAATGCATCTAGTTTCTGTCTTACATAATTCAATTAACTTACTCATCCTCTGGGCAAAAAAAAAGGGCTTACCAATAATAAATACAAGTCTAAAACCATGAAAACTATTTTTTGGCTTTCTAATGCATTCATAATTACTGAAATTATACCTCTCTTTTTAACAGCTTTCATTTTCATGCATTCTATCTCTAACCTTATGCAAAGTTTGCCCTCTATACCTTCCCGGGAGGGGGTGGCTGTTATAATCATTAACAGTAAGCTGCAAACTCAGGATGGCAGTTGAATTGTTTCCTATAAGCCCAGGTTTTGAAGTCATTCCTCAGGTTTTTATGACATTTAAACATATTTTTCTTTTCAGATTTATACACTCCTTAGGATAAGTTTGACATTTCTATCTTAGGCAACATGAAATCTTAGAAGAGTAGTTCCAGGACCGCAAAATGAAGACAATGATTCGTAAAAAAGGTAGATCCTTTATTCCGTTGCCAAATGATGCAGGTAGGCCCCCGGGGTTAAACGGCACACTTAGCATAGGCTCAGTTTTGAAGCTTAGAAGGGCCAGGCTATAGCATGTCTCATTACATTTCCATCACCCCCAACACTGTTTTTTGCTCATTTTACACATTTGCCACAACTCACTAAGCAGGTGACATCTATGTGCATCACAACATCAATTTTCAAGACTGATAAAACAGTACTACACGGACTCTCATTTCATACAGGATTGCTGATCTTAAACCCACTTGGATCATACACAACCTTTATTTATATTTCTATTTGCATTTTTATCATGGTTTTTTTTGTTGGACAATCCAAGTTTGTAATTCTATCACAACATCTACTTGGTCCACTAGTTATGTACAAGCAACGCAGATGTCTATTCAATTTATGCACATTTCAATTATTTGCCTAGCTATTTGCCTATGACATTTTCAATTGTTTTTAATGAAACTCAGCTGTAATCAAACATGTGACTAACTAAGACCTCTATTTAAACAGTCGCCTCACTGAAGGAAACTGTTTCTGACTTGAAAAAGCTTGGCATTACCCAAGCGAAAGCGCTTGTCTGATTTTGCTGTTCTGCATTTACTGACCTTGGACTTTTATCATTTGGCAACGGAATAAAGGATCTACCTTTTTTACGAATCATTGTCTTCATTTTGCGGTCCTGGAACTACTCTTCTTGGTTTTGCTTGTTTTGCTTTTATTTTTCTTTAACATGAAATCTTAACCTTTTTCAGGAGACAAGAGTTGAAATCTAGACAGAACTTCTCTTAGCCTAGCATCTGAATTTATAAACTTGATATGCCCAAGGAATACGTAATAGAAAAAAGTACAGTACTGACTCAGTATAAGTGAATGTAGTACATTGGTTAAGAAAACGTCTCCCTTCTCTTTTTCCCTGTTTCCTTTTACCTTAAATCACAGAAATGGATGTAAAAGAATGTGTAATGTGTTTAGAGGTTCATGAATTTATCAAATCAAGAGATGCATCTTTAAACAGAAAGTAATGGCTGGTAATTAGGGAGAAGGATGTTATATAAAGCATTAATCGCAACACCAGGATGAACTATATCTGTGAATGTGAACACCTATTCATACCCAACACTTCCTTAATCTCCTTCACTCACTTCCTTATTACCAATCCCCCCCCCCCGGTTTTATCTCTAAATATACCATAAGCCTGCATTCTCTCCCTTCATATTGCAATTCCCATTTGTATTATACTAACTTAGCTTTAATTTGTCTATAAACTGGCTAAAATTTCTCTAAATATTAAATCGTTGTGATATAACATCTATTCTTAATGTTTTCACATTATGCCTAATTTGGTATAATTATATAAGCTGTAGTGTGTTTTGTATTTTTCAACATTGTAAAATTGTGCTTAAAATGTGTTGTAATACTTTGGAGCTTTTCTCCTTGGGCCTCTGCTGAAAGTGACCTCCTACCCAGTCAGACTTTCCCACTAATCAAATGTCGATAGATTTTATAATTAATTTACTCTCGTTTTAATTTCTCCAAATCTTTTGGGTTTCCAATATCATGATGGGAATGGCCCCCATTCCTTAGTCAAAGTACAATTAAAGTTCATGACATCAGTATTGTTTCAATCTTTGATGTCAGCCAAAAGTGCTCTTTCTGCAATTTACACAGGGTTACATGTATTGATAACATATCTAAATATGATTGTAGATTCTTTTTTATAAGACTCATTGCTGCTACTACTATTGGGACTGTCTGGGCGTCTTTCTTCTACATTGCTCCCATTTCTTCCTGCAAATCTTGATATTTTATGACTTTGTGTCTCTCTGTATGCAAGACACTGTAGTCACTGGGTGAAGGGATTTCAATGATCAATGCTACTTTTGTCTTCTTTTCATGGATCACTATATCCGGTTTTCTAGCATCTATCTTTTGAACTGTTGGTAATGGGTGATCCCATGTGATGTAGACGTCATCATTTTCTATGATGCTTTGTGGCTCATGTTTCCAGTGTTTTCAACCACTTCATTACCATAATACTTGCACAGTCCCCAGTGCAACAGTCTTGTCACATGATTATGCCTATCAGTATTCAATTTTTCTGCCATTAGTATGTCACAGCCAGTAACAAGGTGTGTGACTGTTTCCAATTTTCTTTTACAAAACCCACATTTGTCTGTTTCTCCCACATGTTCTTTCGACTTTTTAAACCAATGTGTATGTAGCCCACTATTTTGGACTACCATTATTAATCTTTCATCTTCTGGATTGAATTTATCTCTCCTTAATCATTCCTGCATTTGATCTTGATCAATATGAGGTTATTCCAGGAGTTTTCTATACTTGCAACTATATTTATGCATTTTTCACATTTCTTGACTTCTCATCTGATCCTTTACCTTATATTCTTTCTTTTGTTTTTGGCACTTCAGTTGCTGCCTGATTTTTATCAACTTCTGGCTTGATTTCCATACCTGCTTGACACCAATATGCTTCTGCTAGATTAAGCAGGGAAGTCATCTTAGATTTCTTTTCCTCATGTTTCAAAACTTTCACTATGTTTGGGTCTTGTTCGGTCAGCAGATATGTGTGCAGTCCCATGACCGCAGATATATACATGTAATCAATTTCAAGGAAGCCCTTATCTCCTTCGGAATGGGGAATATATAATCATGGATTTTTATAACTCATTTGGTGAGCATGAAGCATCTTCTTGTTTTCCTGTCTAATCTATCCAACACATTTTGGGGCCAATCAATCAGTCCAAAACTTTAAGTTAGGACAGGAAGAGCAAATTGTTTTATAGCTTGAATTTTGTTCCTAGATGTCAATGCTGTTTTTAGGGTTAAAGACTTCTAAAATATTCTTAAAGTTTATTCGCATTTTGCAATTGTTGACCCTTCATCAATTCCCAAATATTTATACATTCCTTCTTGCTCAAGTTCTTTTATATCACATTCTTGTCCCAAACTGATGTTTTCATGGTGCTGCAGTTTTCCTGCTTTAAAGGTTGCTTTTGCACATTTATTAAAACCAAATGACATTCTTATATCATCTGAAAAAGTTTTAACTACTTGCAGTTGTGCTTTCAATTCTTCGTTTGATGAGCTATACAATTTTAAATCATCAACAAAGAGAAGATGTGAGGTTTTTTACACTTTGTTGTTTTCTAGGAGCCAAATTATAGGCATGGCCTAATTTGTTAAGTAGACAGCTTAAAGGATTAAGGGCAAGACAGAATAGCAGCTGTGATAGGGGGTCACCCTGGAATATCTCCCTTTGAATTTTTATCCCTGGAATAATAATCTGTCCTTTATCATGGCTTATTTGCAAAGTGGTTTGTCACTGTAATGTAGTTGATCATTATAAGGTATACCCTATACATTTCAAGCACTCTTATCCATGAGTGTGGGATACTATCAAATGCTTTATTGTAGTCAGTCCATACCATACTTAGATTATTCCCCTTTTTAGAATTTTCCATTATAACTTTATTTAGCAACAGATGATCACTCTCCCATAAGGCTTGTTTGCTGGAGCACAAGGGTGGGAAAAAAGTATCTAGTTTATCTTCCAGCAGCATATTTTGTTTTGAGTTGTTCATATCACCAAGACATGATCCTCTTTACCCATATTATGTCCCCTTGTGCTTTCAGGTCAAGTGACAATAGTTCCATCTTCCCTTATCTTTGGTCTCAATTTTCCCTTGCATTCCATTTATTTTTCTGTTGATTTTCATCTTTCCTTTGGACTCCTCTGAGCAGCAGCGACATCCATCTCCATATACAGCCTCTACAACTGCATACAGTAAGATGTGGTCTGACTATGGCCCAGAAGAGCATCAGCTGTACTCCTCCTCCTGCAGTCTGAAGAGGCCTCAGTATTCTGTTGGCTGCTGTGAAGGTTCTGCTCTATCTCCAGCTGATAATACACCAGTGTTATGCTGGCCATAATGCAATACTTTGTGTTTGCACAGAACCAAAACTGCAGTTTTGATGATTTATGGATATCCTTTCCAAGACCACCTTTAGTGACTTCCTGCAATCTACAATGCATTTATCTTCTTGCTATCCACATAGTTTGTTCCTTTTACCTTTTCTCAGCAGTGGACCCAGAACTGGTGGCCTGTGGTACTCCGCTAACCACTTCCCTTATTCTTGATGAGGAAGCACTCATTACATCCCTTTGTATCTTATCCTTGTAACATATCACAGTCCATTTCCTCAGTTAAGTTCCTACCCCATTCCCTATGGGACAGAGAAATGCTTTGCTGAAGTCTGGGTATTCCACATCTGAAGATATCCTGTCAAGTTTTACTATAATCCAGTTATATGACTGTCACAGACTTTACTAATCTCTTTCTGTACACACCTACTTGATACCCTACAGATTACCATCTCCTGAGAAAACCAGGACATCAGTTTTTTTTCTCCCATAACTTTTCCTGCCAAAGTTGTCACATTAATTTATCTGTAGTTCAAGTCCTTTTGCTCCACCCTTGTACAAAAGGATCACTGCCATATAGTTCTCAAACACTTTCAGCCAAAGATCTGTGTCAAGAGATTTCCCAGCTCAATGGCCACATGCTGAAAGTGGAAGGCGGCCCTCCCCCCAGTACTTGTGCCAAGTCCTTCCTTTGTAATCAGCATTATTACTACTTCCTTCTCATTTCTCCTAGTGTCCTTCCAGTTCTTTAACCCCAGGGTTGCCATTTCTGTCCCAGCTAGTCACCCTTCCTAGTCTTCCTTCAGGAACAATAAGGTGAAGTATTCGCTTTGTTCCTTGTTTCCTTGAGATACCATCCTTAAATCATGCCACATGTATGTGTTCCTTCATCTGTGCTGGAATTTACCTGAAAAGGTTTATTCCCCTTGATGGCTTCTGCCAACTTCCTTCCTTGTCTTTTGCTGTTCTTCTGATTATTTCTTTGTACTGTACCTTCTGTCTTACTTTTTTACATCTCTCTTTTGTTCTACTTTATAGCTTTGAATTCCTATGTAGGCACACTGGCTTTTTCCATTTCCAATGTATATAGACTTGGGTATTCTGTCCTTAACACATTCTCGTAGCATGTTTACCTTGATTTGCCTCCAATCTTCACAGAATTGACCATCTTCCCAGCTCACCATAATCCAAGACCCTCAAGTCCCACATTCTGGCTTTGGCTTGGTCACAGTAATAATCAACAGGCAATACTCACACCATCTACTCTGTTATGACATCTGGAATTCTTTGTGGTAGAGACTCATACCATATGGCATAAGAAGTTAAACCCCCCACACCACCACAGAGTTTGGAATCTCCCAGTCTGCTCCTGGCAGGTTAAAATCCCAGTTAGTATAACCCTCCTGTCCCTGTTACCGCAATTCCTTACTCTCCTACCAATCTTTCATTCTTCTCCTTAGTGAAGAACTGGTGACACTGAAGATGTTAGGCAGCTCACCGACTGGAATTCCTACAGCAATTGATTACCTGGAATAATATCTATAAAACTGTTAGCCTGCAGATTACATGCTCACTCTGCAGTCTATCAAATGTGACACTTTTGTCCAAACACACTCAAAAATGTTCCTTGTCATAAGAGTGCTCATAATTTGTTTCGCTAAACAGACAACATAAAATAATGGATACTTAGTATCCCCATCATTAAAGGAAAACTCCACCCTCTCCTACAGTTTAACTCAGTCCTATTCTCCCTACAATATGGTTCCAGTATTGTGTAGGTACCAGAAACCTGCTTGTACTTTTAAAATGTTCCCTTCATTTGATTCCAAGGCAAGGATATGAAATCCCACCTACTTTTTTTAAGCTTAACTTCTCACATACTTTGGAAAGGAATTCACCTCCACCTGCATGCTACATCACAGACACAGTTAAATCTGTAGTTTACCCTGTCAGGTACTGCTGCCAGTCTTAGATGGGCAATTAATCCTGCTAATGTTAGCAGCATAACAGCTGCTATAAAAAAAAGTTGTGGAACTGCTTTCCACTGTTTTATTGCAAATATAAGGAGAACCTAACACTACCTTTTCATAGGAAAACAAAGCAATTACATCAGTCAGGGGTATAAAGGCAGTTATCACCTCTTCTGACAAATTTACATAAGCAGCAGCCCAGTACTGAAATAAAAAGCTTTGACTTTTGGTTATTTATAATAGTTTATATGTTAAGATAACTTAAATGTAGTATCAAAGATTTCTGTGACATTTAGAGAGAAGTCATTTTTTTTCTTGTAAACTATCAAGAAATTTACCATTTTCAAGCCCCACCCCCCACACACACAAGACAGAACTGCAGAAAGAAACAGGTGGCAACCGTATCAACTAGGTGCACTTACTGTTTATAAGTAGGTCTTTTATGCTTTTTTGTGACATCCTTCCAGAGTGGGAAACATATCTGGTGCACACATATATGGTAAGTGATTCCCACTGACTGAGTCAATCCTTACATTGGTACAGTGCATGAGCATTTTCTAGTCCACAAAGGAAATGTGATCATTGATGGCTACTGTGATGATATGATTTAGTGAATCTGTGGCAGGGAGAGTAGGGCAGTGCATGTGTAAAATGTGCCAGCATAGCTAGGTGGAGTTTTGTAAAGAATTTTATGTCAGTTGACTATCACATGATTTGTACAGATGCTTGTGTTAAAATGTATTTGTAAAGTTGCTTGTGTTAAAAATGCATCAACAATGGGTCCTGTTGGATAGAAACGAGATATACATGTACATCAGACAGTATTATTATAACTGATTCAATGTATATGTTTTAACAGAGAATTCTAGAAGGGAAGAGGTTAATCTCAGTCCAGCTAATTTTGAAACATAGGTTGAAAATGAAATGAGTTGGTTTAGGCCATAAATATTTTATCTTACAGGTCTGATTGCAGCCAGAGACAAAAATGTGTGGAAAAAAGCAGGAATCTTACTGTATCGTTCATAAGGGTGAACTAATTGCTACCCTGGAAGGGTGGACATTTTTGAAATGGTTTTATAGCTTTCAGATGCAGCAATAGATCTTAGAAAAGCTCTGAGTGGATGTTGTACTAGAGTTAGGTGACCAAATGTGAGGTCATTCTATAACCAGTATTGAAATGATTCTTTAGAAATTAGTGAGAGATATGACGGAACTCTTGCAACTGCACACTTCATTTTTCGGAACCTGACAGGAAAGATCTCTCACAGATAGCTCACACAACCTCACACCTCATCTTGCCTTGCTGTAGTAAGCAGCTTAACTAGGGAACAGTAATTATTTAGTCAGTCAGGAAAATATAGCGAAATTACTTAAACATCATTTTTCTGCATCTGTGTGAATCTACCCAACGTGTTATTTTTTATATCTCATGTGACTGAAACTCTGGCGTTTATTGTAACTAGATATTCAGTATTCTCATGTTTTCTATTTTATTAATTATTATTAAATATTTCTATACCTTTCATCATGGTTGGTCTTTTAGAGAATGCTTTTAACATCTTAGGAGTACTTATGCCTATTTTAGTGACATTGTGGCCACTCTTGAAAGCCTTGCGGCATTGATCAAACTCTATCATTTGTATTAGTATTAATTTTACTCAGTATAATTAGGTACCCTTGTAGGAGACTTAGAGTAGCTGACTGGTGGCAGTGTAATTACCCTGTAGTCTGGGCAGAGGGGGCACAGCTGGTAAATCTGTGCTAGCCTTTCCCAGGTGTGTGTGTGGAAAATCAACCATCCAAGTGTGTGTGTCATCTACTTGGAACAGGGACACAGAGCTCCAAAGTTGTCAGTGTGGAGTCTTATTTGGGGCCTGGAGAGAGAGTGCAGCTCTAGGTCTGGAGTGTGCTCCCTGAGTGCTCTTAAGGGAAATTGTACTTGGTGCAGAGAGCTGCATCTGAAAATACTCAGTGTAGCTATTTTTGTTCCTAGTGGACATCCCTCACCAGTGTCCATGGTGAGGATTGAGGCTCCTTGATTACTGGCCGGCAGAAGGGACCATTATGGCAACCATAAAACATAGCTGAATTTACTTTAACAAGTGTTCATTATGTGCCCTTGCTTCAAAAACATTAAGAAAAGGAAATCAGAAGTACTTAACTGTGTTTAAATGCATGTCAGTGTGTGTGTGTGTGTGTGTGTGTGTGTGTGTGTGTGTGTGTGTGTGTGTGTGTGTGTGTGTTTGTGTGTGTGTAGTATGTATGTGTTTGCGCATGTGTATATATAGACATACACACACTATGCATATATATTACACACATATATATATATATATATATATATATATATATATATATATATATATATATATATATATATATATATATATATATATATATATATATATATATATATATATATATATAGTTTACTATTAAAATATTGACGTAGCACTACACCTATGAACTATTCGAACAAAAGATGTTCAAATAGTTCATATGTGTGCAAGCTACATAATCGAATGTTATATTTGCGAATGTACTGTGCATTCGCAAATATGAACGTTCGAAGGGATGCATAGGGATCTCGGTCCAGTGCAGTTAAGGAAATACATCCCGTTCCTCACTGTAGTGTGATCTCAGAGTTGGAATATATAGTTGGGGATGCAGCCCCCCCAAAGGGGGATACAGGGGGGCTTGCCCCCCCTGCATAAATGGGATTTTAGCTGTAGTAGGGAGTTACGGCAAGGGTGGCATTGCTGTTAATTGCTGTAAAATGTCATATTCGACATTTTCGACATTAACAGCTGATTTTCGACATTAGGACCATTCAGGAAAGTGTACTTCCGGATATATAGTTCGCTGATAATTACCTATTTTTTTCTGACTTTCGCTATTATAATAGTAAACCATATCTATATAAATATATATATATATATATATATATATATATATATATATATATATATATATATATATAGGTCCTATTTGTTTTGTCGATAGTACTGTTCATTGAACCGTACTTTGTCGAAATTACTTTAGCGAAAGTGCATTTTGTCTAAAATGCACTTTCGCTAAAGAAAACAAAACAAAAAAAAAATGCCTTTGGTATGTAGCATTAGTTGTACATCAATGTATACTGTTGACGTAGAACTACGGAAACTCTTGTTGAGATCGTATTACAGTGGAGATAAGGGAATATTCCCTTTTCCCCACTGTAGTGCGATCTCGGAGTGAGAATATTAAAGTGGGGGGGTGTGCAGGAGGGCTTGCCCCCCTAACTGTGTAGTGTGGGGTTTTTTTTAATTAATTTATTTATTTTTTTATTCTGCAAAAGTGCATTTTCGATGGAATGCACTTTCGTGGAAGTGAGTTTGACAAAGTACAGTTCGATCAATCGTACTTTTGGTTTAACAACGTAGACCCATATATGTATGTATATATATATATATATATATATATATATATATACATATACATATATACATATATACATACACACACATATATAGGTTCATAGGTTCACAGGTAGTTAGTAGGCTATCGGCCTAAGTAAGCCTAGCCAAAACAATTCCCTGGCTTACGCTAACCCAAGAAAGTGAATTTCCTGTGTCCCTGTCGAGCAGAGCTACAGAAGTGATCCCCGGGGTGTATTTCCTATTTCCTATCCACTCATCAAGATTTTTCTTGAAGAGTGTTAATGAGGAACTTTGCTTGACATAGATGGGTAGCTTGTTCCAGAGTATGGGAAGTCTCTGGGACAGGAATCTATCCTTCCAGCAAGTCCTGTTTATTGTGGTAACAAGGTTTAGGTCCCTAGAGCATGTAGCTTGGAAGGATTGGGATTTCTTTAGGTGTAGCATGTCCAACAGCTCTGGGTTTGACATAGCTTTATATGTTAGGCAAAGATCACCTTGGAGTAGGCAATATGCTACAGAGTAAAGCTGGAGTTTTTTGAGACGATCAGTGTAGGGCATCTGTTTGAGGCCAGTAACTCTCTTTGTGAGGTACTTTTGTGGCTGCTGCAGATGTCTTGTGAGGTACATTCCAAAAGGGGCATTGTACTCTATAATGGGTCCAATGAGTGTCAAGTAGAGGGGAACAATGACCTCTTTTTTCCTGGATGGTAGTTCATGGGTAGAGAGTTTTTACCAAAATGGATGACAATGCACTTTTTGTCATTGAGCTTGAGGCCATGGCATTGACATCAGGCATCTGTCTCAGTGAGGCCCTTCTGTAGGATGTCCACATCATTTGGGGACATGACAATAGCTCCTAGTTTGCAGTCATCTGTGACCTTCGTTAGCCAGAGGTCTTCTGTGTTAGACTGTACTTCAGAGAAGTAGATACCAAACAGGAGATGTCCCAGGACTTAACCCAGTGGTACTCCACTTGTCACTGGTTTGAAGTCAGATTTGGAGTCTGCAACTTTTACAGTGTGGGTTCTGTCAGTGAGCCAGTTGGCAACCCATCTTGTGACATAGGGATTTATGCCTAGTTTAGTGAGTTTAGCTATAATTCCAGAATGGGGGATGGTGTTGAAAGCCTTGGTGAGGTCAAGATAGGCTGTGTGAACCAACTTACCCTCGTCTACTGCTTTGGTGACTGCCTCAAAGAAGTCGACCAGGTTCAGGATGCAAGCTATATATATATATATATATATATGTATGTATGTATATATATATGTATATATATATATATATATATATATATATATATTATATATGTGTGTATGTATGTATGTATGTTCATAGGTAGGTACTAGGCTATCGGCCCTACGGCCCATAGAAGCCTAGCCAAAAAATGTACCCTGGCTTTCGCCACCCAAGAAAATTATATTTCTGTGCCCCTGTCGATCAGAGCCACAGAAGTGATCCCCAGGGTGAATTTCCCATTTCCCATCCAATCATCAAGATTTTTCTTGAACAGTGCTAATGAGGAGCTCTGTTTGACATAGATAGGTAGTCTGTTCCAGAGTATGGGAAGTCTCTGGGACAGGAATCTATCCCTCCAGCATGTTCTGTTTATTGTGGTGACAAGGTTAAGGTCCCTAGAGCATGTAGCTCGGAGGGATTGGGATTTCTTTAAGTGGAGCATGTCCAACCACTCTGGGTTTGACATAGCTTTGTATGTTAGGCAGAGATCGCCCCTGAGTAGGCGATATGCGATGGAGTAAAGCTGTAGTTTTTTTAGACTGTCTGCATAGGGCATATGTTTGAGGCCAGTAATCCTCTTTGTGAGGTATTTCTGTGGACTTTCCAGTTGTTGTAGATGTTTTGTGAGGTACATACCAAAAGGGGCATTGTACTCTATAATGGGTCTAATGAGTGATGAGTAGAGGGAAACAATGACCTCTTTTTTTCTGGATGAGAATCCTTTTGTGATGAGATGAGCCACGTAGAAGGATTTCCTGACCACTGTGGCGATGTGATTATCAAAGGAGAGACTACTGTCCACCTGTGTCCCAAGGTCTATTATCACATTTTTGGCATTAAGTAGACTACCAGCTATGTGGTAGTTCATGGGTACAGAGTTTTTACCAAAGGGGATGACAATACACTTTTTGGCATTGAGCTTCAGGCCATGGCTTTGACACCAGGTATCTGTCTCATTGAGGCCCTTTTGTAGTTTGTCCACATTGTTAGGAGTTTCGATTATGGCTCCTAGTTTGCAGTCATCTGCAAACTTTGTTAGCCAAACCTTCTGTGTTGGCCTGCACTTAAGAGAAGTAGATACCAAACAGGAGAGGAGCCAGGACTGAACCCTGTGGTACTCCACTTGTCACTGGTCTGATGTCGGATTTGGAATCCGCTACTTTCACAGTGTGGGTTCTGTCCGTGAGCCAATTGGCAACCCATCTTGTGACATAGGGATTTATACCTAGTTTAGTGAGCTTATCTATAATTCCAGAGTGGGGGATGGTGTCGAAAGCCTTGGCGAGATCTAGATAAGCTGTGTGAACCATTTTACCCTGATTTATGGCTTTGGTGACTGCTTCAAAGTAGTCAGGTTTAGGAGACATGATCTGCCTTTTACAAATCCAAACTGTGTAGGGTCCAGAGTTTGGAGATTACCAATGTCTTTATTTATGAGTTCCATGATGATATGTTCCATGGCCTTGCAGACCAGGCTCATCAGGCTAATGGGGCGGTAGTTCCCGGGGTCCGTCGTGGCTCCTCCTTTGTGGAGTGGGATAACTGTCGCGGTGCGCCATTCAGTGGGTACAAAGCCTGAGGTGAGGCTATGATTAAATATGGTACTTAGGGAGGGTGCCAGTTCATTCTGTAGTTCATGTAGAATGCAGCCTGGGATATTGTCAGGTCCCATGGATGCTGTGTTCTTGGCTTTGGAGAGTGTGTTTTTTACCTGTGTAGCCGTGATTATAGGAACTTTGCATTCTTCAGGTATAGAGATGGGCCCTCTAGGGGGTGAGAGGGGGGTAAAGTTAGCACTGAACCTATCTGCTAGGATGTTGGCAATATCAGTTGGTTCTGTATATTTAGTGCCATTATGCTGTAACTCAGAGCAGATCTGAGTGTTCCCATTTAGATTCTTGACATAGCTATAGAATGCTTTGTGGTTGTCTTTAGAGTCAGTGGCAATTTTGTTTTCATAACTAGCTTTGGAGGATTTTATGAGGGATCTCAGCTTCTTACTGAGGTTGACCAGGGAGATCCTCCAGTCATGGGATTTTACTCTTTTTTGCAACAGTTTCTTTCTTCTGTTGTAGAGTTTGTTTACGGCAGAGGTCCACCAGATTGGCTTCCTTTTTTTAGAGGATAACATCTTGGTTCTATTAGGGATAGCATGATCCATACACTCATGTAAGAGCTTATAAAGTGCATTTGTGTAGGATTCAGCAGTCATACTTCTATTGTCCGTCTGCATGGGTGTCATGAAGTTTGCCACTTCTGTCTTAAGAAGTGTGAAGTTGGCATTTGAGAAGTTTTTTACGATGGTTTCCCTAATTGGGGCTGGGGGTGGGATGTGGATGTCTAGGCTGATTAGCTTGTGGTCGGATCTGACCAACGAGGAATTGACCTCTGTTGTGGAACACCAGTTTCCCATGTTGGTAATGACCAGGTCTGGGATATTGCTGCCCCTGGTGGGGGTGTGAATAAGTTGATCCAAGGCGTTGGAATTTATGAATTCTAGAAAACGTTGAGCAAAAGAGTTGGTACATGAATAGTTTTCCCAGTTAATGGTGGGGTAGTTGAAATCGACCATTATTAGGGTGTTGGGTTGTACCCTAATCCTTTCCAGTGTATCAAGAAATGAGGAGTGTGAATCCTGGGGCATGGTGGGGGGTCTGTAGCAAGCTACAATTGGGATTGCGGCCTTGCCCAGAGTTAGTTGCACTTGGATAATCTCGGATGCATTATGCTGTGCAACTAGCCTGGAGGTGTGGATATCCTTAATGAATATGGACACGCCTCTGCCTTTAGTGCTTCTTTGTGGGTTAGGTGGCCAAAAGTTGTGGTATGAATTGAGGCCTGGTAATGCAGGGGTGCTCTCTGGAGGTTTGAACCAGGTCTCTGTCACTGCACAGATGTCAATGTTCTCCATTTTAAGGAGTACCTCGAGTGAGTGCATTTTGAGGTTTAGACTTCTAGCATTGAGTAGCATTACCCTCAGATTTTGCTTGCTTGTACCTGTTATGGTGGTGAATTTGTCATTTGAACCTTGCCTAAAAAAGGCACTATAGGGGTTGCAAGAGTCTTAGCCAGTATCCAGAATCCTAAGGGCGACAGGTGCAGGCCATCTCTGGCAAAGCATCGTGGACTGTCAATCATGTCATCCCAAGCAGACAAATACTGGATCCCGTTAGAATGACACCAGAAGCTTAGCCAATTGTTGAAGTCAATCATTTTGCCCTTGTACTGTGATATCATTCTGGGTGATGGCACGATGCTACTCAGGGTTAGGGTCATACCTGCCTGGGATACAAGATCGGAGAGCTCCTCCATGTCTCTTTTCATGTAGTCCATATGTATGTATGTATATATATATCTATATATATATATATATATATATATATATATATATATATACACACACACACACACACAAATATATATATATATATATATATATATATATATATATATATGGGATCACTTCTAAATCTCGAAAGCTCAAAATCCCGAATCTCAAAATATTGAACTCAAAATCTCAAAAGCTAGCGATCCTAATAAAGCAGTTTTGGAACTTTTATTGGACTGGCCTGTATTCAGTGATATTATTTCTCCAAGTTTCGTGGTTGGTAACTCTTGTTCCGATTTTGTGTTTTCTGCTTCTGATTTGACAAGAGTTACGTTTGGTGATTTTGTTGCTTCTCTTCACTTACTTTGAACTGACTTTGTAGCAACTTGTCACACACGATGGAAAATGCAGCAGCAGCCCCTGCTAGCGGTCTGGAGCCGAGGGATACGACGAGTTTATGGAACAACATTTTATGCCAAGACCTCAACCCTTTATTGACTCTGGACTTCACTAACAACGTAGACATTACAACTCCTAATGTGAGTGAGAATTTAACTGAATTTAATACGCTTTTAAAAACTTTTACTGATGATTTATATTTACTACAGCGTTATGTGTGGCAGAGATTGCACTTGGAAGCCTGTCAGCATTTTAAAGTCATCCCCAGAGGCATGCGGGTTTTCTGCATGCCTACTTATGGGGATTCTCATCCTGCCTTATTAAAACAGTGGCAGGACCTCAATATTGAATTAGGCTTCAATTATATAAAATTGCTTTTACGATACTTTGCACCATTGGAAAGTGAACTGAGAAACAGAGTCAATAGTACACACAGAGACATTATGGAAAGATTTACCACTGAATTTTGTCAAAATAAATTAAATACAGTTTGTATACAAGTTAGTGCTTATACCAATAGACTAAAAATCATTAAGCAACGAAAACTTGTTAGAGGCTATAATGATTTTTCAAGAGGCCAAGTCTTTGTTTGGCCAAGATCCCATGAACAATCTGGTCCTCTACAAGAAACGCAAGATAATAGCAGTCAAAATAGAATTGATCCAGCCCAACGGATTAATTCAGTAGAGACAACTAGCACCAGAGTTCCACCCATTCCCTTGACTGACTTCATTCAAACTCCTTGTATAGATCGTGCTGAATCTTCTGTGGAATTGCCATATAGGATACCGAATGAAATGGAACTAATTTCAGCTAATACACCCCCACCAAATCAACAGGCTTTTTTTGGTGGTCAGACATCTTCCGCTCCAGGAGCGATACCTAAAACGAGTATATCCACCAATCCTCCTTTTTTACCGTACAAGAAGAAATTCACCCTTCAACCAAGAGGAAGATCCGACAGCAGAGAACGTCGGAAAAGAAAGTTCTCCGGAGACAGATTTGCGAACAGCAGAAGACCAAGACAGTGACTGACCTTGTGTTTAATTTTTCTGACCTTGTACTGGATAATTATTCTACGAGTCTTCTTAACAGAGGACTAAATTTTGTCCCTGCTAAAACAGCTATTCTAACAGAAACTCTCGTAGATCTCAGACTTTTTTGTCGAAAACTCTCCTTGAAACTATTTTTTTCCCAGGGAGCGCCATCAGTGAATCAACTACCTTTTAAACGACCTAGTTGTTTTATTCCGAACATGCCATCACATATTGAATGCTATCTAAAATTGTGTGAAAATGATATATATTTATTCTTTCAAAATAGGCACTTACACAAGAAAAGCAGATTTTATAATTTATCCAGTAATGAAGGTAGAAGTTTGAAGTATTTAACAAGTAATAGAGAAATAACAGTTAAGCCTGCAGACAAGGGGGGAGGAATAGTAGTAATGAACACAATAGACTACACTGCAAATACGTTACGTCTACTCTCTGATACTACCACTTATCAAGAGATAGAAGCAACTGAAGTTTCACATATCATTCATACCATACAAGATTCTCTTCATGATCTGTTGATGTGTCGACAAGTTAGTCCAGAAGTTTTTGAATATTTGACAATAAAGAATCCCATTACACCTATAATTAAAGGATTGCCCAAGATACATAAGAATGAATCACCTATCCCCATGAGACCGATTGTCTCAGGAGAAAAATGGGCAACCTATAATATTTCTTCCTTTATTGAACACATTTTAAGACCTGTAGTAGATAAATTTTCAACTATTTTAAGAGATACATGCCATCTATTGGACAACTTAGATACTTTAACACTAGATATGGAAGGCTCATCTTATCTACTTATTACACTTGACATAAAAAATTTGTTCACCTCTATTCCAAATGAGACAGGAATAGAGTATATCAGGGAACTCTTAGCTGCAGAAACAAACTTTAGTAATGATAGACAAATCTTGGTATGCCAATTACTAGAACTCGTTTTATACAATAACATCTTCATGTTTCAAGGTAGACACTATCTACAGAGCTGGGGGGTAGCCATGGGCACCCCCTGTGCCAATACTTACGCAAACCTTGTACTCTACCAATGGGAGAGATCTTTTCTCTTCAAACATGAATTGTATAAACATGTGAAGATCTATACACGTTTTGTCGATGATATTTTCATCGTTTGGCAAGGAACACAAGAAACTTTTGAACAGTTACTAACTTATCTTGAAACAACTACTAGCTTTCTGAGATTTACCAAGGAAATCTCAAGAGTGCAGATCGATTTCCTTGATATTACTATTAGTCTCAAGGATAATGGCACGATAGCAACATCTCTTTATAGAAAACCCGTTTGGAAAAATAGCCTCCTTGCATATGACAGCATGCACCCTAGATACATATTTCATGGTATACTAAAGAGTCAATTCATTAGAATTTTAAAATTATGTAGAGAACCACATATTTTAACTCATGAAGCAGATTCCTTAGAAAACCTATTTTTGGAAAGAGGCTACCCAGCGAAAATGATAAAGAAGGTGAGACGAAATATTATAGGGGACACAGAACCAAACTCTTCTAGATCTCCTAGAAAGGATGATATTAATAGAACTTTATACGATGAAAGATCTATACATTATACATTGTCATCTGATAACAGAGTAAGGTTCATTGTGAAATACACCAGTGACATTGTTCATTTAAGGGAAATTTTTACTCAAAATTGGAATATTCTTACGATTGATAGTCAGACAAGGGAACTGGTAGGTGATAAACCTTGCTTCCTTTATAAAAATAGTCAAAACTTAAAGCAAATTTTATGTAATGATTCCTATATGGCTGTTAATTTAGCTGGTGACATGTCTACTACACTAGGGACTTTTCCTTGCAACCACTGCAATAGATGTCAATACATTACAAAGACTCAGTTGTATAAACATCCTAATAATAGTTTTACATTTATACCTACTTTTTACGCTACATGTAATACAATGAATCTGGTATACCTTGCTAATTGTGAGCTATGTCAAGCATTCTATGTAGGATTAACGAAGAGAAAGTTGCAAGAGAGGATATATAATCATCTTTATGATATAAATAAAAATGTGGAGACAAATGCTTTAGCAAGGCATATTCAGGAATACCCTACTCATTGTTTTTCTTTTAGGGTATTACAAGTGATAAGAAAAAATCCAAGAGGTGGAGACCATCAGAATAACCTCTCGGTTATAGAATTAAACTGGATTTTAAGGCTAGCAGCCCACCAATATCCGGGCCTTAACCAAGCCATATCCATTAAACCTATATTAATACAAAAATCCTGAATAGATGCATTCTCTATATTATTCTTATACATCTCTGAGAGTATTCAATGCACATATACATATATGTCCCTTATATAATTCATGTTGCCTTTTCATTTGTGTGACATTACATATATATATTTATATATTTTCATGTAATGTTTTGGTTGTGCATATTTGACATAACAGACATTAATATCAATACATATATATGTCCCATAAAACTTGCTATTCATAATAATGTTGCTTCAATCCACTTTAAATAGTTTCTTGCTATTGTAGATATATTTAAATAATTTTATTCATTCATTATAATATGTCTTGTTATACTTACTGTTGTAAAAAATTGAACAGGTTATTATAAGTTATTAGATCCAATGTAGGAGCATAGTTACATATGACACTAAGATTATTTCATTACATTCTTCATTAGTTATATTTCCCATATATTTTTATATTTATTACTATATTTGATTTCTATATTGATAGATCCATATACAAACAAGCTTGCTGTTGTGATTTTTACTACACTTTAATAATATCTATTATAGCAATTTTAATAAAAACCTAGTCAGTTTCTTAGGATTTAGTGAAATATGTTTCCAATTACATATGTGCGTTTTAAGACGACATATTGGAAACAATTCCATAAGAATAAGAATAC
This sequence comes from Protopterus annectens, assembly GCF_019279795.1. Lineage (NCBI taxonomy): Eukaryota > Metazoa > Chordata > Ceratodontiformes > Protopteridae > Protopterus > Protopterus annectens. The sequence continues at coordinate 76,501,349 of NC_056728.1, forward strand.
ATACTTTTAACAGTATTATAATTATGCTTTAGCTAATGCATCATTCGATTATACATATATTAAAAAGCATGATTTTTAATATATACAAAAAATGTATGTATATATATATGATTTACTATTTTTTAGTTTTGACAACATACCCTTATGACAATGGTAGTCAGAAGTTTGCTGTTTTTGTGGAAACTAACTTCATTACTAGCGATCATAAATTTAAATAACAGCTTTATATACATATAACAAAAGTTTTTTCATCCTTATCGCTTGGCTCTATATGGTAGAAATAATGGATAAGTGTTTTACAGTGCTGTATATTTATATAGTTTGTTATCCGCCAGCTGGCTATAGATGTTTTATATGTTTATATGTTATTTTCAGTTATATTATATTATATTGCCTTTTAGATTTTGTTAATTTATGAAATGATTCTTATTGTATGGACGTCATGGCGCTGTGACGTTCCTGAATATTTTGCGAACTACACAAAAGAAATATATTAGCAACAAAAGAAAAAATTTTGTTACTACACTGTCACTTTATAAATCCAGTGACAGCTCTTACCTGTGTTTCTAAAAACTTTTCGATGTTCATGATTTGTTAAGTACGCTGTCATTGGTTTTTCTTTTCAGTGTATACATACGGAATTTATTTGGAGACATGTTGTCTCAAATATTTGCATATCTGAATGATCGGAATTTTAAATAGCAAAAACTACGACTTTATAAGACATTACATTATATGTTCTATAAATATGCTATTAATGGAATTTTTGCAAGCACAGATTTTTAATTTTAATTTGAAATAGCATGGTTTTAAACTAATGATGTTAATGAGACTGTTCAATTATATTAATTGAAAGTATTTAACTACCATAGAGATAAATTTTCCCGCTCAAGGATGTATTTAAGGGACTCTCCTTTTCAGTCTATTTGTAATCTGATGAAGTGTAGATGGTTCCTACGTGAAAGCGCTTATTTTTTCCTTTGGATCCTAATAAAGCAGTTTTGGAACTTTTATTGGACTGGCCTGTATTCAGTGATATTATTTCTCCAAGTTTCGTGGTTGGTAACTCTTGTTCCGATTTTGTGTTTTGTGTTTGAAAAATATATTTGAATACCATGCACCAAAACGAAGTAGGGGACATATGTATAAATGTGGAAGATGCAAGTTTTGTAGCAATATACTTGAAGCTGAAGTTGTAGAAGTCAATGGAATGAACATTTGGATCAGTGGTAAATTCTCTTGTAACACAGAGAGAATTGTTTATTGTGTCTTATGTGTACTTTGCTCATGTTTTTACATTGGCAAAACTGAACAAAAGTTGAAGAATAGAATAGGTGAGCACCTTAGGGATATCCATGATGGCCACGACCATAATGCATTAGCCAAACATATTAATATATACCCAGAACACTATTTTAAATTTTTTATACTGGAAAGTATGGTGTATTCCACTAGGGGAGGTGCTTGGCCATACTATTTAGAAAAAAATGGAACTAGCCTGGCAGTTGCGCTTGAATGCTGCATGTTTGCCAGGCTTAAATGATAACATTTCCATTAGTAGTTTGCTAAAATAAAAGCATTAGGTAGAGACTAATGGAAATACACCTTTTAACTATTTAGTTATTTTTTAACTATTAGTTATTTATTTAGTTGGTATTTATTAGATTTACATATTGTTGTATTATATGAGATAAGTTTTATGTTTACATATTTAAGCATCAACTTCTTAGACTATCAGAGAAGGTGGTCGTGTTCTAGTATATATTTTGATTGCACAAATTTCTTCCCATTTAGTTGTCTCACTGTATTAAAAATATATATTTAAAAAAAACAGTTTTAACCTATGTAATACAAGCATGTAAACCATATGTTGCACATTTTTATGACAGTTGCTAAATTCTGTCATATAAGAGTTTAGGGTATGTTTTTACAAAGCTGCCAATACTTTGTTATATGGAACCTAATTTAGGATTCCATGTTTATTGTGCATTTGTTTATCTTTTGTTGGCAGCTGCGTGATTGCACATGAACAATTATTGTTGTTTATATTTATTAGAGTAGTGCTAATATATATTAGTTATTTATTTATTATTTATTACTATTTTAAGCATGCGATTTGCACTTGTATATGGTTTTTAGCTCAATGTTCTTTTTAGATACACTGTTTCTTTAATTAGAACTTTGTGCTTTGCCAGGAAGATACACTGTTTATTTAATTAGAATGTTGTGCTCTACCAGGAAGTGATGTCATTTGAGAGGGAGATTTTCAGTGTTTTTAGTATTTAAACTCTGTTTCAATGTTCAGTTCTTGTTTGATAAAGTCTCCGGAATTGTACAATTGGAGACGAAAGCGCTTATTATTTTACGTTGGTGAATACTGATAATCGTTTTTATTCTAATAAAAGACTGTTTTTACCATTCTGCGTTGGTATATACTTGCCAGTGGACTCCATTCCGTTTTTGGGTTTACTTGTTGATTTCTTTTCTATCATGTACAGTGTGAATACAGCTACAGAAATGCACAAGATATTTTTGTAAGTGGTCACACATGCAATAATATATGGATGTGCATGTATGTGTGTGTTGGTATACATAACATACACATATACAGATGCACACATATATACACACACACACACACACACAGATGGGATGTGTGCATGTGGGTGAGCATTATTTAATTTTCATCCTAATCAACCTCCTTTCTCCTACTTTCTACATGTCCCAAATATTTTTCACCATACTGTTTATTAGGATTAACTGCGATGGTTTTTCCATTCCAAAATTTGTAGGTTTAGTATGTTTTCATACTATCTTAGGAAAACAAAAGTGGTGCAAATATAATTATGCCCACCTTTTTCTTTTATGGACTCCATAAAACATTCACTTGCTGATTCCTTGTCATTTACAGAACAGTAACATCTTACAGTGCTATGAGTTGTGCAGTATGGATGCATACAATTCATTATTTATAACAAAGTTAACACAGTAGAGTTAATCATTTTTAATGAATGTATACTAGTAAATGTTTTTTAATATTTTGCTTATTCACTGTCACACATTGACAAAGTTTGCATGTGCAACACACAGCCAATGTCTAGGTTAGTATTTTTTCTTTGTATTGCTAAGTACATTTATTACTTGTTATCTTTGGTAATGTAGCCAGGATCATGGCTGAAAAGGGTCCTGGGACCAGTCACTTTCCTGGTTACCAAAGAATAAATAAATACAAAATAGAAAAAAAAGGGGGTGTACGTGACAAAAATAATTAAGGAACTACTAAAGCACATTTTAATTCTTCATCATTCATGAGAGAAAAAACTTCCCATTGAAGTAATTGGGAAGTAGCAGAAGTCCTTTTGAGTACTACTTGTCACCTGTACATGATAGACCAAGGATCTTTTACTGCAGTGAGTTTTCACACCTAGGCATGAGAGTGTGGGGGAAGGTCTGTCAGTTCTTTTAGAACTACAAAATAATCATTTTACAGAAGCCTGTTATTTACCCACTTTCCTTTGCTGGAAGTGGCTAACAAGTATTTATAGCATAGAACAAACTCTGCCAGATACATAAATGAGGCTCAGTCAGGGAAACATAGAAGTAGCTCTGTTATAGTCAGGTTAGATGACAGTGCTTCATAGTCCTGCCATTCCATCTTAATGACATGAGAAAGCAACACATCTTCCTTATGTCTAGCATGGCTCATATAAAGAAGACTTAAAATGCATTCAGGGAAGAAGGAATGAAAGCAAGTAAACAAGATCACATTACCAAGGCAGGCCCAAACATCTGTCATTTTGTGGGACGCACATTAAAATTGTAAAAGAAAACTTGAAGTTATGTTAAGGTATTAAATAGCTCAGAAAGCAGAGATACTATGATAAAAAGCATTTTTTTGAGTTCTAAGGTGGAATTTTCCTTCAAAAAAGTCAAATCTGGGCTCACTTGCTATGGCATAACCCTGTCCTTAAGGACAAAACACTTGTTTTTATTAAAGTTTGTTAGAACCATGTCGCAGTGCACAGGCCACAATGTTATTAAACTTTGTTAGAACGATTATTTTATTTTTTATTTTATTTAACATTTCTTCACCGGGAAAGTCCAACTTGGATTGAGTCAATTTTCAGCAGAGGCCTGGGGAGAAATGCTCCAGAAGCATGTCTTTGTAATGTGGGAGGAAACAGGAGCACCCAGAGGAAACCCGCAAGAACATGGGGAGGATATGCAGACCCCACACAAAAGGCACCCCAACTGAGAATCAAACCAGAGAACCTCTTGCTGTGAGGCAACAATGCAAACCACTGCACCACTGCACCATCCAAAGGTTGCAGTGCACAGACCACCAGAATTAAACTGATTTCAGGGCAAAAGACAGGTTTGTTAAGCAGCTCTCTGATGTATGCACCCTCTCCAAGCTGTTATTATTGGACTTTACACTAGTAATTAACAGCCAACATTGCCAGCTAACAAACAGCAGAAGCAAAAGGCAAATCAGCTTTAAAAACTATTAGATACTTTACAGTGTCACACCTATTACCAAAGTGTGCTAGAGCAAAGAGTCTAACAGCTTCTAAAGCCGTTGGTTTTTCAGAGGGACACTGATTCTGCCTTCTCTGTTCTACTGGTTTTCAAAAGTTCTTACCATTGGTAATATACTTTCCTCCTGCATTTTTTCATCAACTGTAAATACATTTAAGAGAAAAAAATCTCTGTGCGCTACAATGATCAGGTCTCAGCAATCATACCCCTTTACGTTTCAGAAACGGATGCCAAGAAATTCACCTAGAGAGTAAAGTTCAGGTGGTGAATTTCTTGACATCAATGTTTTTTTCACATAAGTTAGTTATGATCAGAGACCCAGGCATACCTCTGGGTATTATGCAATCAACTTTTATCTTTTGACCTAAAATTACTCAATGCTCTATTATGTCTTTGCATTTTTTATGTACATTTGATCAACTGTATATTTGCATCTTATACATACGTTTGTTCAACCATACAGTGTGTAGTTACATTTTTGTGCTTTTCTCCCCACATCTCCATCAGAAAGGAGTTTACAACTCGATTGTACTTTTCCAGTAAAAACTGCAAATAAGTAAATAGTAGCTAGCTATGTCACTGCTGACTGAATGAAATGCAAGCATATCCTCATGCTAAGTTTGAGGGTACTTAGTACCAGTTCATTTGGTTATGACAATTTAGAGAGCTAAGCAATTTTAAAGTATGTAACATGTTATTTGAGTCATGTCTCCCACTTAATTTAGAACAGTCACACAGATTCTTACAGAGTTTCTCTAAACTGCCCCAGGTGACATGACAAATCTATCATTTTTTTATTACTGATATGTTGGAATTGTACATCTTAATTATATACATCAAAACAAGAAAAATGTTAAATGTGGCCTTACTTGGATGTTCTGACTTATCTGCTGATTTTTATCAACGCCTTTATTAAATTATCACTCAAGGCATAGGCATACTGACAAAACCATATTAACATTTTTTCATTTACACACATACATTTTTTTATAAACTTGTCTTTCACTCCAACATTTGTTTGAAGTCATATTCAGACCAAATACGTGCTGCTATACAAGCTTACGCTATACTAGTCTGCTATGAAAGCAATGCGTGCTCCGACCTCAGCAGCAGAATTGGAGACTGCAGGAGTGTATTAGGGTTTCATCTCTTCCTCACCCACATACTATGAATTAGAATGTAGGATAGTAACAGAGTGGCTTGTTCTAAGACAGTTACAGTTGCCTGCTTAAGAAATCATGGGAAAATACACGTCACATTGCTGGGTTCACTTTGTGACATGCTGGGATTATAAACAATATCACATATCTCCTGCTTGTTGCTTTACAGTATCTTATAGGGGTGCCTTTCTTTACTGCCCCCCATAGCTCCTACCTCAAACTCTAGATTAGCAAGAAATTTCTCTATCTCTGTGTCATTCAGAACTCCACCATTACTAAGCTGTCCACTTCATCTTGTGTGCACCATTACTAAGCTGTGCACTTCATCGTGTGTGCCCTATACAAGCTCTGTTAGAGGAAAGAAAAATACCTGCACAAGAAAAGGAGTCAAAAGCTTCAAATGCAAATTTCTGTTCTTTAATACAACAGAGTCATTAAAACATTATACAGATCAAAATCTTTGGGCTGTTTGGAAAAAAGAAGTGACTGAGGAGGAGTGAAAATATATTTTGAAAAGTATAAAAACATAGATATGGGAAAGAATGAAAGTGATCTGATATGGTGCAAGGGACAAAGCCAAATGAATCAATCATTGGAGCTGCCCTTTTTATATTGGAGAAATACAGACAAAGGCACAAAGATATGGAAAATTTCAGAATACAAAAAATATCACAAAGGGGAGTGTACAACAGAAGATTAATAAAGTACAGGTCAAACAAACAGAAGCTGAAGTTATGGAATACTTGCAAAGTGAAGGGTTTAGTGGAGAAAGCTCAACCACAGCATGAGAGAAAATTGAGTCCCCAAAGTAAGGAGAAACTGTTGGAGCTGGGTTTATCCGAAGAAATATGGACATGGGAAAGGGAAAGCTTTACTACAGTAATATTTATGCAAAAGAGAAAGTAAAACAAATTAATACTACAAAAAGCAGAACCAAAGATTTTTAAAGAAAAATACAGGCAAAGGCACCCAGATATGGAAAATTTCACTATACAAAAAAATAAGAAAACAAAGGGAGAAGTAGAAAAGAGGATTAGTAATGGAGAAGTTAAATAAAATAGAAACTGAAGTTATGGATTACCTGTGAAGTGAATAATTTAGTGTAGAAAATCCTACTCCGGTAATGTCACAGCAAAATGGAACAATGAGTTTCCAAATTAAGGTGTAACAGGTGGAACAAAAAGCCTTTGATACTGTTTCCCACACAAACCTTCTCTGTCATCTCTCAAACCTTAATCTCTCACATATATCCTGGTTCTCCAGCTATCTATCAGACAGATCACAGGCAGTCAAATGGAAGAACTCCATCTTGTCCTTCCTACCTACCCCAATTGGCGTACCACAGGAATGTATCCTTGGGCCAATGCTTTTTAACATCTTCAGCAATAACTTTCACACTGCTATTCCTGATGCCAAAATCATTCAATACGCAGATGATTCAACCTTAGTCTGCTCTGCCTCAAACCTCTCTAAATTGCTGACTAAAACCCAAACTGCCTTCTCAACAACTGAAAACTGGATGCGCCAAAACCACCTCTCTCTCTCAATGCAAATAAATCAAAGATTCTACTATTCCCTCCCACAAAGACCCTCTCCTACGATAAAAACAACTTCAAAGTCTATAGTCAAACCAACTCACCTATAGAAGTAGTCCCCTCTGCCAAACTACTTGGCATTACTGTAGATTAACACCTCAAGTTTGATATTCATATTCAACAAAATATTAAGAAAACCCACCAAAAGCTAGGTATGCTGTATAGGAATAATCGCTTTCTCTCCAACTCTACCAGGCAAACTCTGGCCTCGACTTATCTTCTTTCTTCCTTATTATACAGAGTCCATCTCCTAACCAACCTGTCTTCCTCTATCACCACTAAACTAGAAAACTGCTACAACAAAATCTCTAAATTTGCCTCTGAATCTACAAACCCTACAATCCCTGAATTGGCTTGAACTCCCAAACTACCTAGACTATCTTCAACTCACTACTGCATATAAACTCATATTTCACCCAACAAGATGTCCCGCTCTAACTAACATCCTTCCCCCCTTATACACCCAACAGAGCTCTCAGATCTGAAAATCAGAATTAATTACTATCCATAAACCTAAATGTCCTGCTGGCCAACTTCTCCTATCTTTCTCACCAGGCAAACAATGGAATTCCCTTCCCTCCACACTAAGAACCAAACTCAGAAAACTTCAAAACCCAGCTATTCAAACACCTGTCCACTAAATGGAAATGTACCTGCCCTCACCCAACCTAATCAAAGGGGGCTCAATCTCTGGTTACCAAGCTCTACAACTCTCAGTTATCTTCCTATGAGCCTTTCTAAGCTCTCAACAATTTCTATAACTTCTCTCTAAGCTCTCAACAACTCCTACAGCTACCATCACGCAGCCCAACCTTGTACATATTGTAAATAGTATTCTACTGTTGATGTGTGTATGTAAAGCGTATGTACATTTTCTTAAAATGTTTGTATGTAAACTGTTTCCACACCTAACACATATCCGTTTTCCTCAAATGAAACTCTATTATCCCTACCTTCAAGCTTAATGAATTTGTTAACTATGCATACAGTTCCAATAGTAGAAGAAGCAATGGGTCTGATAAAAAAGAATTTACAATTGTATTTAGATATGCTACCAATGCGTGTAACTCCTTATGAATTACGAAAGAAGTCAATTCTGGGCACATAAAGTGCTGCAAAGAGCACTTCTGGCTAACATCAAAGATTGAAACAATAGTAATTTCATGAACTTTAATGATACTTTCACTTAGGAACAGGGTCCATTACTGTCCTGGTATCAGAAGCCCAAACTAAAGACTTAGAAATACTCACTCTTATTAATTCTTAGTCCAGGAATAGGTCTTCTGACTACCGACCCCAAAGATGATTAGTGGGGAACTGCAAAGGTAAACTTTGTCAAAGGATAAGAAAGATCTCAAGGCTCTATACAAATGTCTATACCATTCTCTATGTCTAGCACATGGCAGTACTGCATAACAGCAACAATTTAAAAATAAGCAGTTAACTCTGCCCTTCATCTGACTGGTCATAACTTACTGGAAGCACACAAATGTCCTCAAAATATTTTGACATCTGAGTGTTACCTATAGATTTCCAGCAAATTTCTTAGTACTACTAAATCAAAATTTGAGCCATTTTTATAAAACCCACAGTCAGAAAATATTGTCTATATGCTTATCACACAATTCTCAAACTGTAGTCAAACATTTACCAAATGATGCCTTTTAAATGATTAATGCATTCTCGGCTCTACTTCCTTCTAACACATTTACTGACTTACCAGAAACTTATGTTAGGCAAACAGGTTATCGCAAAGGTTGAATGGCAATATTTTACATGAAACAGTGTTTCTCTTCACTTTTGAAGAAAATTGCTTTTTAATTTGTAGCTTCTCTTGTTTGTATAACAGGTTAGAAAACTTGTGTTTTGATCAAAAGGTTAAAACAAATATAAATAAAACTGGCAAGAGGAAAATAAAATAAATTTACTTTGTAAAACTGTAGGTACTGTTTGAAAACGGAAGAGAGGTGCAACATGATGGTGTAAAGACTAAATCACAGATACCAGTACTTCAAAAATCTGACCAAAACTATTTATACAGTTATCTCCTGCAACAGTTTTAAGTGCCACAACCTTTTCTAGGGTATTTTATCCAAATAAACCTGGATGTCCTGTGACAAAAATCATGGCTACCTCCACTATGTGGGGGAAGGAAGGTTGTGTCATTATTGAAGATTGTGACACTTCAACTCGATCATGTTAAGTACATAACTCATTGGACAGGAGTGACTCTTGGCACAATGTCCAATTCACTTTGTTGTGTAGTTATAGGTCAAGTCAACCCTGAATACAACTGCCTCATAGTGCTTTGCAAATGTGTTTAAGGAAAAATCAAAATAGTAATGTATACATTTACTGAAGCATTCTACAGGAAGGTTAACAAAGCAGTGAAGGCCATAGTGGAATGTGTCTTTGGATTCCTCACCAATACCTGGCATCGGAAACAGAATCTGATTCACAAAGAAAGCCGCGTAGCCAAGGTGGCTTCTGTTAGCTTCTGGACAAGCAACCCAAAACTGTGAATGGTTGACAGACTTACTCCTGTCTAAATATCTTAACAGTGTGTACACTGCAAGAAGGAATGCCCACTGTTAGGCAAATGAATAGCCTAGTTAAAATATCTTAAATACATATTAGGCACTTAGTCATATAAACCAATTGGAGTCTAGCCATTGCATTTCCTATTACGTGACCCTTCTGTCCATACACGGATAAAGAGCCAGACCAGGGTAAACAAGTGAGTTTTAAAGATAGGGAACTATTTTGTTTGATATGGAATAAAAGCTTATTCCATAATTAATCTTTTGGAGATGCATCTAGTCCACAAAGTTCTGTTTATATTACAACAGAGACTTAGTTTCCTAGAAGAGTTATTTGTGATGCTACCATTTTACAGACAGATGATCAAGCCCAGCAGGATTGTTTGCAGCCCATGAAGCTCATCCAAGATTTTGTTTTGGTGGAGAAACATCATGGCTATTCCAGCAGGACAGTAACCCTGTACAGATGCATATTAGAGAATTACAGTCTAAACAAAGCCTGATAAGGGAGAGGATGAATATCTTCCTTAAATGTGGAGGATTTATCTTTAATTAGCTGGGCTAGGTGAAACGTATTTCCCACTGATATCTGATGTGTGACTGTTAAAGTTCATTGCCCACAAAAATGAGTCAGGTCTCTAATAACAGTACCTATTTTGTTCAGTAGTATTATATATGAGGAGGCATAGCTCATAACTGTCCAGATTTTCATAGAGTGTCCACATTTTTTACTCATATTTTTGATCCATTTCTCATAAAATTGTAGTTTTCTAGCAAATCGCTGGCAAATCATTGAGGACTGAAGTGAGAAAACAGTGGCAGAACATTTAACTTTCAGACTTCATATCCTTCAGAAAATTCACGTTAATGCAAAACCTGTTATTCTATCAACTTTCTAAGCTTGTAAAAGCAATATTTAAAACGTGTCACTATTTCTGGTCCTCTGTCCCCTCATTATTTGTGGCTTTGTCCAGATTTCTTGCTCTTAAAGGTTGCATTTAAAGGTATGTGTGGAGGATGCAGAGGTGAGTTTTCTCAGAGAATACTGGACTTCTTTGCACTGAGTTTTCGTCCATCGTCTTCGGGTGATTACAGCTCTGACTTTGCAGCCATCCTAAGAAATTCCCAAGGAATCTGGATGTCACCTTGGACATTATTTTCAACATATAGCTAATCTGTGATCCTATTATGGAACCCTGATGGATGCCACTGGTGATTAGCCTTTTGAACTAGTGTGCCATCTACCCTGCTTAAATTGGTCTGTAAGCCAGTTCACTACTCAAGTTACCTTTAAGGTTTATATTTAAATGGGTAATTTTCAATAGTGCCACAGTGTGGAATAGTGTTTAAGGTCTTAGCAAAAACTTACAGGCAGTGCACACATTTATTTTAACTATGGTGCAGTGGTACAGCGGTAGCATTGTCGCCTCACAGCAAGATGTGCTCTGGTTTGATTCTCGGCTGGGGTGCCTTCTGTGTGGAGTCTGCATGTCCTCCTTGCATTCATGTGGGTTTCCTCTGGGTGCTCCGGTTTCCTCCCATGTTTCAAAGACATATGTCTGGAGTGTTTCTCCCCGGGCCATCTGCTGAAAATTGGCGTTGCTCCAAATCGGATTTTTTCTGGTAAACAAATGTTAAATAAATAATAAATAAATCTGTCTCAGATCTATCAGATTTAGAAGAGAAACTGCTTTTCACAAAGTCCTACTCACCTTATCTATGCTAACTCTACCTCAGACTAATCCCAGCCTTACATATTAGGTTCACAATTACCCTTTTTCTAGCAATACCACCATATAGAAACTGTATACAAGATAGTTTTGTTTATTTAACTGATTGCAAGTGGATGCTTTATTTCCTTTTGTAATTAGTGTATTTTGTGGGATTTTGTTTTTTCATACTTTGGTTAATTAACAGGCTTGTAGAAAGACTTTGCCCTGTTTTTTTTTTTCAAATCAGTGGATCACAATGCTTTATGAAGGGGGCAGTCCCCCTGCAATCCCTTAAACCCACGTTTACCTCCCTGACTGCACAATGGTAGAGCTAAGGAGAAACATTTCCACCCCTGCTACTTGGTTATCAGAAATATACGTTGTAGCCAGAGACCGATGGCATGCAAGACAATTACTTTTTTTGATGCCTGCTATAGTCAACAAACCAAAGGCCTCCCAGTGCATGTATCTGTGTTGCATTTCCCATTTACAGTCTTAAAGACCAAGATTAAAATAAAACTGACAAACTGCATTTGACTGTTAACCAAGTCTTTATTTGGGCATCAGAATTTCTGATTTCTGCATATACCCATTTAAAATACTAATAACCAATATTAACATGCACACTGTACCTCAATGGTCTACAAACGCACAAGCTAAGCTGTTAAAGCTGCACACAAGAGTCACAGAATAATAAAACTAATCTCCACATTTTTGCAGGGAACAAGCTGCTAAGGTGTTCCCTTACACTGCTGCTACTAATCCAAACCCAAGTCTGCACAGCCTTGGAGTATGGAAAGTAGACATGAGCAGTAAAAATTAAACTGGTATACCTACCATAAGATCTACAAGATCCACCTTTAAAAATCATTAGGACTGATTCCCACCTGCCAGCCTTCCTCCTCCCCCAGTCACTCTTCAGTTTTTCAGTATGTAATACTGAGCTAAGGAAATAAAAAAAAGACAGAGCAGGGAAAAGGCTGAACACCCGAGAAACAATGAAATGGGGTGTGGAGGAAGAATGACCATCTTTATTTGTGTGTGCATGTAAATATACACATATATTTTGTTTACTGGTACACTGATCCATATTGATCAATACCAGGGTCATACCTGGTGATATACATTTCTGCCTTTGTTTGTGAAATGCTTTGTAACAAACAGTAGTCATGAGTTACACAGAAAAATTCTACACGTACATTATAGTAAATAAGCAGCAGGTAATACACATTTACATTAGTGTCTAAAGTAGGTCAAACCTCAGTAATTCTGTGAGAGAAAAATGGAATGGCGATAGGGACAGTGTGTTAGGCAAAAAGTGTTGTGTTGGAGGATCATTTGGCTTCTAAAAAGGGGTACTTTGAATTGCACTCTAAATTGGTAAAAGTGTTTACTTCCCTTATGTCACTGGGGAGAGCTTGCCAAAGAGTAGGTGTCTGAGAAGACAAAGGATGTGCAGTGCTGTGGAGTGGTTACAGGGGTAACGAGAGTCGGGGGTCTATATTACATCAACGAACAATTAAATGTTCGAATCTCTAAAGGTCAACCTTTAGAGATCGAACATTTAAATGTTCCAAGATGTAATAAAAACAAAATAAACAAAACAAAATTACAGAAAATGGTTATAGTATGGGGGCAAGCCCCCCTGCACCCCTCACACCCCCTGCTACTTAAATATACCAACTCCGAGATCGCACATCAGTGCACTACAGTGCGGAAAACGGAAATTTCCCCTTCACTACACTGTAGCACGATCTTGGTGTTGGTATATTTAAGAAGGGGGTGTGGGTGGCACAGCCCCCCATGTGGGGGGGCAGGGGGGCTTGCCCCCCTGCTTACATCCTTTGTTTTTTGTTTTGGAATTGTAGTTTGTAGAGTTGTGATCCTAACAGTATGTTAAATAGTTATATGGGTAGCCATTTGGCTTATGTCAGTTAACTTTTGTAGGTGATGAATAGGCCTATTTCTTATAGGTTCATAGGCTATTGGCCCTAGGGCCTATACAAGCCTAGCCAAAAAGGTACCCTGGCTTTCGCCATCCAAGAAAATTATTTTCCTGTGCCCCTGTGAAGCAGAACCACAGAAGTGATCCCCAGGGTGAATTTCCTATTACCCATTTAATCATCAAGATTTTTCTTGAAGAGTGCTAATGAGGAGCTCTGTTTGTCATAGATAGGTAGTCTGTTCCAGAGTATGGGAAGTCTCTGGGACTGGAATCTATCCCTCCAGCATGTTCTGTTTATTGTGGTGACAAGGTTTAGGTCCCTAGAGCATGTAGCTTGGATGGATTGGGATTTCTTTAAGTGGAGCATGTCCAGCAGCTCTGGGTTTGACATAGCTTTGTATGTTAGGCAGAGATCGCCTCTGAGTAGGCGATATCTGATGGAGTAAAGCTAGAGTTGTTTGAGGCGGCCTGCGTAAGGTATCTGTTTGAGGCCAGTAACCCTCTTTGTGAGGTATTTTTGCGGCCTTTCCAGTTGTTGATGTCTTGTGAGGTACATACTAAAAGGGGCGTTGTACTCTATAATGGGTCTAATGAGTGATGAGTAGAGGGGAACAATGACCTCTTTTTTTCTGGATGAGAAACCTTTTGTGATGAGATGTGCCACATAGAAGGATTTCCTGACCACTGTGGTGATATGATCAAAGGAGAGACTACTGTCCACCTGTGTCCCAAGGTTTCTTATCACACTTTCGGTGTTAAGAAGACTACCGCCTATGTGGTAGTTCATGGGTACAGAGTTTTTACCAAAAGGGATGACAATGCACTTTTTGGTACTGAGCTTGAGACCATGGCTTTGACACCAGGCATCTGTCTCAGTGAGGCCCTTTTGTAGGATGTCCACATCGTTAGGAGTTTTGATTATGGTTCCTAGTTCGCAGTCATCTGTCTATTTAGTTAGCCAAAGACCTTCTGTGTTAGCCTGTACTTCAGAGAAGTATATACCAAACAGGAGAGGACCCAGGACTGAACCCTGTGGTACTCCACTTGTCACTGGTCTGAAGTCTGATTTGGAGTCTGCTACTTTCACAATGTGGGTTCTGTCAGTAAGCCAGTTGGCAACCCATCTTGTGACATAGGGATTTATACCTAGTTTAGTGAGTTTATCTATAATTCCAGAGTGGGGGATGGTGTCGAACGCCTTGGAGAGATCTAGATAGGCTGTGTGAACTACCTTACCCTCATCTATGGCTTTGGTGACTACTTCAAAGAAGTCTATCAGGTTTAGGAGACATGATCTGCCTTTTACAAACCCGAACTGTGTGGGGTCCAGAGTTTGGAGATCTCCAATGTCTTTGTTTATGAGTTCTATGATGATACGTTCCATGGCCTTGCAGACCAGGCTCGTCAGGCTAATGGGGCAGCAGTTCCCGGTGTCTGTTGTGGCCCCCCCTTTGTGGAGTGGGATAACCGTCGTGGTGTGCCATTCAATGGGCACAAAGCCTGAGGTGAGGCTATGATTGAACATGATACTTAGGTGGGGTGCCAGTTCATTCTGTAGTTCATGTAGAAGGCAGCCTGGGATGTTGTCACATCCCATGGATGCTGTGTTCTTGGCTTTGGAGAGTGAGGTTTTTACTTGTGCAGCCATGATTACAGGAACTTTGCATTCTTCCCGTATAAAGATGGGCCCTTTAGGGGGTGAGAGGGGGGTAAAGGTAGCACTAATCCTATCTGCCAGGATGTTGGCAATATCAGTTGGTTCTGTATATTTAGTGTCATTGTGCTGTAACTCAGAGCAGAGCTGAGTGTTGCCATTGAGATTCTTGACATAGCTATAGAATGCATTGTGGTTGTCTTTAGAATCAGTGGCGATTTTGTTTTCATAACTAGCTTTGGAGGATTTTATGAGGGATCTCAGCTTCTTACTGAGGCTGACCAGAGAGTTCCTCCAATCATGGGATTTTACTCTTTTTTCCAACAGTTTCTTTCTTCTGTTGTAGAGTTTGTTTATGGCAGAAGACCACCAGATTGGCTTCCTTTTTTGGAGGATAGCATCTTGGTTCTGTTAGGGATAGCACAATCCATGCACTTGTGTAAGTGCTTATAATGTGCATTTGTGTAGTATTCAGTCGTACCTCTATTTCCCATCTGCATGGGTGTCGTGAAGTTTGCCACTTCTGTCTTAAGAAGCATGAAGCTGGCTTTGGAGATTTTTTTTACGGTTGTTTTCCTAATGGGGGGTGGGAGCGGGATGTGGATGTCTAGGATGATTAGCTTGTGGTCGGATCTCACCAACAAGGAGCTGACCTCTGGTGTGGAACACCAGTCACCCATGTTGGTGATGACCAGGTCTAGGATATTGATGCCCCTGGTGGGGGCATGGATAAGTTGATCCAAGGCATGGGAACTGATGATTTCCAGAAAACGTTGAGCGAAAGAGTTGGTACATGAGTAGTTTTCCCAGTTAATGGTAGGGTAGTTGAAATCACCCATTATTAAGTGTTGGGTTGTACTTTAATATTTTTCAGTGTATCAAGAAAAGAGGAGTGGTAATCCTGGGGTATGGTGGGGGGTCTGTAGCAAGCTACAATCTGGACTGCGGTTTTGCCCTGAGTTAGTTGAACTTGGATAATCTCAGATGCATTATGCTGAGCAACTAGCTTGGAGGTGTGGATATCCTTAATGAATAAGGACACGCCTCCACCTTTAGTGTTTCGGTCCGGGTTTGGTGGCTGAAAGGTGTGGTATGAATTATAGCCTGGTAATGCAGGAGTGCTCTCTGGAGCTTTGAACCAGGTCTCTGTCACCGCACAGATATCAATGTTCTCCATTTTAGGGAGTACCTTGAGTGAGTGCATTTTGAGGTTTAGACTTCTAGCATTGAGTACCATTACCCTCAGATTTTGCTTGCTTGTACCTGTTACGGTGGCAAATTTATCATTTGAACCTTTCCTAAAAAAGGCACTATAGGGGTGGCATGAGCCAGTATCCGGAATCCCAAGGGCGACAGGTGCAGGCCATCTCTGGCAAAGCAGAGTGGTCTGTCGATCATGTCATCCCAGGCAGACAGATACTGGATTCCCTTAGAATGACATCAGAAGCATAGCCAATTGTTAAAGTCAATCATTTTGTCCTTGTACTGTGGTATCATTCTGGGTGATGGCAGGATGCTACTCAGGGCTAGGGTCATACCTGCCTGGGCTACAAGATCGGAGAGCTCCTCCATGTCTCTTTTCATGTAGTCCAGGGAGGTACGTCTCAGGTCATATTTTCTGTAACCACCAAGAAGCATCACTAGCTTAACTTCTGGATGGCCACAATCATAGGAATGCATGAAAGAGGACAGTAGCCCTGAGTAAAAAAGACTTGGACCTGAAAACGTGTCTGGTTTGAAACTGTTCAGTAAAGACCAAAATATCTGTTGTGGCATTACAGAAACATGGCCCTGAAATGAGTCGCTCTCTGGAGTAATGATTCCTCTTAGGAAAAGGCATTTTTCTTATAACAGTAAATTAACTAGTGACTTGGAAAGAGTAAATTTCACATATATATATTTGTGGTCTCACTTGGCCTTGCTGACAAAATCTAATCTGCCTATGGATATCACTACAATGAGGAGTGCATTCATCAGGATTACAAATAGTGAAGAGCAAACCCACACATTTGCCTGTTTTAAGTTGGACTCTGGAAATGTCAGGCATGGGAGTGAATTCTAAGTACTATTCTATATTTGTTGAGAACTATTTAAGGTGGTTGAAAAGAAAAAACTGAAATTCAAATTATTTTAGCTGAATTAATTGCTACTAAAAACATATGCAATGAGAAGAACTTCATGGCCACAGAGACTGTGGATTCAAATCGTGGAAAAGTAAGCTCTTCTAGTACAAGCTAAATTTCACATAAAAGAAAAGAGTCTAACCGAAGGCCTGAAGTGAAAATTACCCTAAAACAAAAGCCTTATTAACTTTTTAAATAAGACAGAAAACGGATTCTAGAACAGACGAGAGCTGTGAAATGGCTACCAAAATGAACCCTGATGTTAGAATAACTGACAAGAGAGAGGAAATCCAGGGAAAGGGCCGAAATAGTACTTAATATTTTATTTTTATTTTATTTGCCATTTGTTAACCGGGTTAGTCTGGCTGGGCAGTTGACCTTTTTCAGCAGAGACCCATGGAGAAAAGCTCCAGAAACAAAGATTACAATTAGTTACAAAAGCAATACAGATAAAAACAATAACATAAAATGAGAATCTTTTTTGTTTTTAACATTCATTACAAAGGTACATTTAGTAATCTTAAAACAACATGTAAATGATGTAGTTGTATAGTAAGATATAGCGGGTAAGGAAAAGATAGGACTAGTGAGCAGGGAATGCTTACTTATAGCATGGAGTCAAGTAAGGGGAAAATAGTGGGCAAGGGGCAAGCTAAGAGGATGAAAGACATAGATGAGAGTTGTTGAATATAATATTTGGATATCTCCATTGTATAGCTGTTCTTGGAGATGCTTCTCCATATCCAGATATATAGGGAGTATTGCCCCTCCCCCAACTGCCTCCAGAGTGGACCAGGTCAGACAAGGTATTAAGACTGCTGCAATCTGTCCTACTACTGGCTGCAATATCTTAATTGATAAGAATCCCAGCCTTTGAGAAACCCAACACTGGTCACTCTTAACCGCAGCACATACACACTGCCGAGTGTGAAATTTTACATCCACCGCAGTGAAGGTCTGGAATGCATTCTAGAAAATCAAGGTGAAGAAAGTTATGATGTACTTTCACAAAGCCAGATCTCTCACTTCCCTCCTCATATCTCTTTCGTCTTATTCTTACTCTCCCCACTACTCTCTTAGCTAATACTTTTTTTAGGACGGAAGGTAGAAAAAGGCAAAGTAGTTAGGCTATTTTCAGCTCAGTTCCCTAGGACTCATCTGCCTTTTGAAATGGTATGTTAAAAGAAAGCTCCCACCCCTAGACTATTATTGCAATCTTCTGCAAGCAGAGAAAGATGGATCAGGTGAAGTATCCGCACAACACTTAAGATCTCTCACAAAAAATAAAAAATGATCATGTTTGGAGAAATCCCACAGAAAGTAGGATCTATTAAGCAAGCAAAACTAAGGAAAACATTGAAAAAATAAACAAAAACTTAACTAGCCAAACAGCCTGTAATGGCTTGAGTCAGCAAAGCAGAATGAAAGAGAAATGTCAGCAAAACGAAGCCGTTTTACATCACTTGCCATGCAAGTTAACACCTGACAGCTCTAATCTAAACAGTCCAACCTGCTAAATGAGCATCTCCAAGCAAGATCTATACACAATGGTTGTCTTCATGGTTAAGGTGTTTACCTCTGACAAGATACAGGGATGATACTTACCTTGGGAAGCATGGCTAAATGTAATAAGGGTCACTGGGGTAACATTAGCCAAGCAATCACCTATGAATCTATGGCAGAGTTTAAGGCAATAATGAAGACTGACTGTTACATTGAAGCTCAAAGGTGAAAATCAACCAATGCAGAATTATAGGTTCATAGGTCGGTACTAGGCTATCAGCCCTAGGGCCTATACAAGCCTAGCCATAACAATTCCCTAGCTATTTCTTCCCACACTATTTACTTCCCTGGACCCCTGTCTAGCAGGGTGACTGACATGATCCCCGGGGTGAATTTTGTTTCTCCCATACAATCGTCAAGGTTCCTTTTGAAGAGGGTCAAAGAGGCACTCTGCTTGACATGTATGGGCAATCTATTCCAGAGACTGGGGAGTCTCTGGGTCAGGAACCTATCCCTCCAGCATGTTTTGTTTATTGTGATGATAAGGTTTAGATCACTGGAGAATGTGGCTCTGAGGGACTGGGATTTCTTTAAGTGTAGCATGTCCAACAGCTCTGGGTTTGACATGGCATTGTATGCTAAGCAGAGATCGCCTCTGAGTAGACGATATGTGACAGAGTATAGCTGGAGTTTTTTTAAGGCGGACAGCGTAAGACATCTGCTTTAGGCCTGTGATTCTTTTAGTGAGGTATTTCTGCAGCCTTTCCAGTTGTTGCAGATGTCTTGAGAGGTACATACCAAACGGGGTGTTGTATTCTATAATGGGTCTAATGAGGGATGAGCACAGTGGGACAATGACCTCCTTTTTTCCTGGATGAAAAGCCCTTAGTGATGAGGTGTCCCACATAGAAGGATTTCCTGACTGTTGTGGCAATGAGGTTATCGAAGGTGAGACCACTGTCCACCTGTGTCCCTAAGTCTCTTATCACACTTTCAGTGTTTAGTGTACTGCCACCTATATGGTAATTCATGGGTACATGTTTTTCCCAAAGGGGATAACTATACATTTCTTGGCATTGAGCGTTAGCCCATGGTTCTGGCACCAAGCATCTGTTTCTGTAAGGCCCTTTTGTAGAGTATCCACATCATTTGGGGATTCAATAATGGCTCCCAGTTTGCAGTCATCTGCAAAGTTTGTTAGCCAAAGTCCCTTATTGTTGGCCTGTACTAAAGAGAAGTAGATGCCAAACAAGAGTGGTCCCAGGACTGAACCGTGAGATACTCCACTTGTCACTTGTCTGGAGCTGGATTTGGAGTCAGCTACTTTTACAGTGTGGGTTCTATCAGTAATTTGGGGAGAGTCAAGTGTTGAAGGGTTTAGCTGGAGGAGAACACCACAAAAGTCAAGTGGGATAGGTTGATTTTTCCAACAGAACAAGGTGGTTTAGGATTACATGATTTGAGGAGAGATTTTAGAGCTACAACAGTTAAGGGTCTTATATACAACAGAAGCAGAAAGCTACAATGCAAAGTGGAAAGAGATGAAGAAACGGAGGAAATTTCCAGAAATAAGGAGAGGAAGATTATGGATGCAGATCCTTAATGAAAGTAGCAGTCATTCTGCTACTTTATGAATATAACAAGTATTCTAATAAGTAAGCCAACACAAGAAAGGAGAAAGGAGATTTTACTGACAAAAATATCTGCAGTTAGATGTACAGAGAATAGACAAGAGGAGGTGGAATTTACTAGAGGAAACTGGAAAAGGAATCAAGGTATCGGGAATAAAAAGGGAAAGGTAATAATGGGAAGAGGCCAAAAAGACATTCGGACTGCAGGCTAGAGACTACCTTCCCCATCAGGGAAGAATAGGGTACAGGCAGACAGAAAATGATAGAGGAATGCTAAGGGAAAAAACTGCAGCAGTACAGTTTTTAGTTTAATCTAGAAAGTACAGTTGTGTAAAATCCTGCCATAACAGTAGATGCCCTTTCACTGTTGCAGTATTCTTCACCTATGGGATCTCTTGCCAAGGACAGCCCAACGTCCAGTCAGTATATGGAAGACTTTAGATCTCACAGATGCTGTACACCGCACATATGATCCCCATGAAAGGCATAGGGAATAAAGCTGACATACGGACACAAACACACAGAACTGAAAAAACCTCAGGAGGAACAGAATGTCCCTTGGGACAAGGAAAAAATGTGTAATCAGAAAGAGAAAACGCACAGGAGCCCCTCGGACAAGAGGGCAAGAAAGAAGAGGCTACAGCAGAGGGAGCAACAGGGAGAGACTGAATACTACAATAGTGAAGAAAATGAGATTTACTTTATAAGATTTTACACAACTGTAGTATGTCGTTCCATATCACTGTCAGAGTATTCTGCACCTAAGGGAGAGTTCATGAGCTTAATAGGAAGCCTAGGACAGACCTCAACAAACCTTTGAAGAATAGCTCTGGCAAAGCCTGCCCTGGGAACAACATCCAAATTGTAATGTTTAGTGAAAGGATGAACAAAGGACCAGGTAACAGTCTCAGGAACAGAATTTGTATCCAACCCCTTGAAAAAGGCACTAGGGGAGGCAACCACCCTAGCAGATTGTGCCTTTATAGTAGAGGAAAGATATCTGCCATGAAAAGAACAAAAGGAAATGGCCTGAGAATTCTAAGAGGAGATAGCTTGCTTATGAACAGCCAAACTCAGTCTTGGGATGAAAACAAAAAGCTGCTCCAATTTATGAATAACTTTAGTTTTATCTGAATAATATCTGAGCTGTCTATGCAAATCCAAAGCATGAAGAACCGTCTCAATGCCAGACTGCAGAAAAGGAAAAAATGAAGGCAAATGAATAGACTGATTTAAGGACTTATTGGCCACCTTGGACATATTACTATGAATACATGACCCTGGGAAGGCATCAGAACGGTTTCCTGGAGGTTTATGGTGAACCCCAGACTGTGTTAAAGACAATGGTCAACTGGAGATCCTGCAACAGACTGCTGGGAAAAGGAGCTTGAATGAGTAGGTCTAGGCAGAGAAATAGCTGTACACCTTGATGCCTGCAAAAAGCAATGACAGGAACAAGACATTTGGTGAATACCCTTGTGGCAGTAGAAAGGGCAAAGAAGAGAACTAAAAATGCAAGGAAGAAACAAACAAATTTCCTGATCAGAGTGAGAATTGGAATGTGATGGTATGCATCCCTTGAGATCTAGAAAAAACAGAAAGGTCAGGGGAAGAAGTGGAAACAAGATCTGAAAGGACACCATCCAAAAATGAATCTTGAGAAAGTTGCTGAGCAGAGAAAGACCCTGAACTGGTCACCCTCCTTCCAAAGAATCAAAAACATTCTGGAGTAAAATCACTTCCCCACCTGGGTTGGTGGAATGAGCTGAATGGTACCCTGATCCAAAAGGGATCACAGAACCTCTGGAAAATGAGGAAGCTGTTCAAGGAGGTTGGGGAATGCCTGAAAAGGGAAAAAGGAATATCCAAACAATGAAATATCCCTGACAGATAACTGATAACACTCGAGAATCTGTGGAGATCCAATGGGACAGAAAGAAAGGCAGAGAGACAAGGGGTCCTGAATGAGGGGAAGGGATACCCGAACATTTAATACAATCAGGCCTGTCCTAAAAAGAACATTTCTGGGAAGGAGTTAAAGTAGACTTTATAGGAAGAAGGTGCCTAGAACCCTTCTTACCTTTCGGGGGGGTGAGTGTCTACAAAAGTAGACTTAGGATAACTGCTCTGGAATTTGGGGATGGGGAGACACAAATGTGTTTTAAGTTCCTGCAAGGCCTTGCCCTTATCCTTGAGGAAGTTAAGTCAGCAGCAGCTGTCCCAAAGAGTTTTGTTATATAGAGGCACATCCAAAATCTTGGCCTTAACATCAGGTAAAGCCTGAAGACACAGCCAAGAGTAATGCCTCAACACCGAGCCAAAAGCACCAGCCATGGAACAGGCATCAGCTGCATCATAGCTGCATTTTACTGAATACCTGGAAACCTGAGAAGTGGACCCCAGAATCAGGAAGGTCAGACATCAACCAAGATACCAGGAAAAGGAGGGCCAGAACATACCTGGTCAAATGAGTCTAGTAATTAATGCCCTAAAAGACAGGGTGGCAAAACGTATAAACTTTCTTGCCCAAACTTCTGATGGCCTGACTACCCTTATCAAAAGGATGACAGCAACAGACAGTTTGTCAGAAGAAACTGATATCATGTAAGGATCAGCAGGATGACACATACAGAAACGTGTAGTCCTCAGTCAATTTGTAGAGCCTACAAGGTTTCTTTGGCACAGGAGAATGACAGTCTGGTGCTATAGATGTTGTGGAAAAGGTGTCTAAAATGGCAGCCAGAGCAAAAGGGACAGCTGATAGCTTGGTAGACTCCATTTGTAAGAACTCATGGTACTTCTTTTGGATGTCAGAGACCTGGAAACAATCCCACTTAATAGTCCATGCGGGCAACCATATCCCCAAAAGGACAATTCTTCAAAGTTCAAGTCCAGACTCAAAGAATCCTCTTCCTCTAAACTGTAGTCCAGAGGGGAAGGAATTTGATAAGAATAAGCCAGCGATTCTTCTCCAGAATAAAAGTCCTCATTTGAGGAATCCAATTCCCTAGGCCTCTTAACATGAGTTGAAGTCCAGGGGAGCAGGGACACACACCACCTGAAGAGGCTTCGAGACCATTAAAGCATTAAACAATCCTGTCATTCTCACTGGGAATCTAATAGGAGATGTGTGCTTAGTTTTTTGCTTTTTCTGCAAGATGTCCACCGAAAAAATGCTCAAAAGGTCAGACCCTTGACAAGACTCCATAGCAGTGGTAGGTATTATCTCCCTCACCAAAATCTGAGGAATCCCCCTTGGTCCCTCAGATATCAGATTCCCCCTCAATGTCAGGTGCAGATATTAAAAATCCTCCGAGGACATGAGATAATACAGATCCATGCTGGCCTCCAATGGGATCACAGCAGAGAAATCCGATGTAAGCACCGGACAGAGGTGTCAGGGGGAAGCTGGACAGCAACCAACCAGGCCTAACCTTTTTGACTTTCTTGGCAAACTGCTGGCCTCAGAACAGAAGGATTCTGCCACAGCACCCTGAGCCAACAGCTTAATTTGTCCATTCTCAAGATATATGGACAAGGAGAGATGACTATGTAGGGTCTTGGGTACAAACACCTGGCAGATACAGCACTGTGTATGGTTGTGGGAAGCACCCAAGAAAAAAAAAGCACTGGTCGTGGCTGTCTTTATGGGGAATCGGACTCCCATTTTCCCTTTCTGGATAAGCTGAATGCAATACCATACAAAAATAGAAAAAGGAAAGAAACCCCAGTGGGGTGCTTATCTAACAGTGGCTCGTTAACCAGTACAGCAGAAGGGTATTCAGACTGGCAGCAAAGAAGTTTGGAGTGTTTGTGTCCACAAATCACCTTCATGTTCTATGCCTTGTGCAGGGGGCATACTTGGGACATATGGTGCCTATAAGACATAAAGGATTTGGTATTCAGGCTATTCTTAGCAGAACATCACTTATGTGAATAATACTGCAGAAGCTGCTTTTAAAAAAGGAATAATTAGTAGAGCATATAAAATATTGCACATTAAATACCGGCCTCAGACGAGGTTAGAAAGCAATAGGGAGAGAGACTGGATAAGCAATTCACAAACAATGGGAGGACATATAGATATATATATGTGTATATATATCGCTCCCAAATAAAATGTCTAGAAGATTTAAGGTTTTGTGTGTATTATATTTTTTTGGAGTGCAGTGAGCTGGCAGAATAAAAATTCCCTAGGGAGTACTGTTCCAGAAATATTAGGCGAGCAGTGGATGCAACTAAAGAAATAATATTTTTGAGTTGGTATACAGGACTTGAATTAACTAGACATAATAAAGCCTTTTTAAATTTAATTCATTATGGTAGCTGCTAAAAAGGAATTACAGGAAAATGGAAATATAAGTCTAGTCTAAACCAACCATTTTTGACACAGTGAATATTGTAACAAAGATAAAAGAACTGGAAATAGAATCTTTAAAAACAGGTAGGGACAAGTTACACAGAAAAAAATGGAAATTGAAGAAATGCCTGCAGGAAATGTTTATGAGGAGGGATGAGGTACAACAGAAGGCAAGCTGGGTTGGTTATATCATACAAAAGAATATATGTGCTACATAATGCTTGTAACTGTAAACAAGTTACTATGGTTTGTTTTCTTTTGAATAAATTTAATATTGCAGATATCACAAGTGATAATTCAATAAAGGCATTTAAAAAAAATAAATAAACACCCAGAGCCTTAGAAAAATCTTGTCCTTTTTTAGATTGTTGCTACGCCATATATGAATTCTGAGTATGGGGCCACTTCATTGTATAACGTCTGGTGAAATATACGCAATCAGTATCCATGCTAAAGCAGAAATAAATCCAATTGAGTATCAATTATGCCTGATTTACATGCTCTAGACGTTTGTACCTTGGCGTTATTAGTCCTCCCAGTTCAATGTTCTGCTTTATATCACAAGGGAACAATTTAACCACTGCCTTTATAACAAAAGTCTGAAAATTGTCAAAATAAAACCCTCCAAATCCAGTCAAGACAGAGAACAGATATAGATACATAATCATTACTAACCATGCTGACATTTACACTGCATTGAAGAAATCTGAACCAAGTAGACTACAAAGGAAATTATCGTGTTGCAACTTTAGTTTTGCACAGAATGCTAGAACCTGCAGTATAATAGCCCTTGTTTCATAGCATCAGCCACGGAATTGCTAAGCAGAATAAAAATAAATCACAAGACAAAATGTGCCTGTGGTAGGCATGAATGTTTAAAATTTAATAACTCTACTTTTCTTCTTCCCGCTTTAAGCAGTCTCTCTTTCACACCCTCTCCAGCTTTCACAGCTGGGAGATGTGATCAGGTAGCAAGATTAGGATTTGTAATATGAGTGCAGTAGCAGTGTTGGCTACTTTCTCTTTATTTTAAATCAAGCTTTTTTTTGTTTTTTGTCTGTGACCCTTTATTACAGCAGCAACGAATATAAAGATAAGAAGTTCATAAGCTTTCTGAAAAGAGTGTGATCCTTAAAGTTTATCTGCAACATTCTAGCTACAGTGTCAACTGCATTAGTGGGGTTACTGAGTTTCAGACAGACGGGATAACTCCTGACTTGCACAAAACAGGATAGGAGAGGAAAGGCAAGGTACTGTATCATGAAAACAAGGAACAAGATTAAATGGACATATAAAAACTTAAAATGGATTACAGGTGCCTCTTTTACAACCACATTAATCCATTTTCTTTGATGCTGATGTGCAGAACTTGTATTCAACATACCTAACATTGAGGGCAAGTATAACATCTACAAAAATTAATGAAAATTAGCAAGAGTTTTATCTGTGCACACACTGCTTGCTATCAATCTCAATTACATTTGAAATAGGTGGTTGGTATTCCTTAACCCACCCAAACCTAGCTACTTTTGAGTAAGAGGGGTTCTCCCCTTAAAATGAAATTAATAACATTGATGTAATATATCTCAAACTTCAGCAGAATTACTTTTAGTACTTACCTGTATTACTTGCAATACCAAAGTGCAGATAACATATCAAAATGGAACATTTTGGTATTACTTCAAAAGCAGCAGCTTAAAATACACAATTAAAATGCAGCTCTGTAATCACTTAAGTCCCTTACCTCATAACAAATGACACTTTCACCCATTCTGCAGCCCTGCTGGCTGAATGGAAAGCTCTGTCAATGTTTATACCAATAGATATACTGCTTGAGGCCACATGTCAACTTTCTTCAAGCACTTTTAGCAACACTACAACTCTAGACAAAACTTTAGGAAAAAAATCTTTCTTAAATGTTTCCATGAATTCAGTCCATCATTCACCATGTTTTCACATCTTTTCAATGCATGTCTCACCTCCCCCATATTTAAAATTATTTCTAACCATTTATTTAAAATGGTGGACGTTTCAGATTTCCTTTTTCAGGATCCACAATGATGACCGAGTTGCAAACATAGCTGTAGCTATGTTCAGGGAGCAGACATCAGTGACTCAAATATTAAACATTTCACAGTAATGTAAAAGGAAAGCAAAGAAAACTTATCACTTCTCGGCCTTTTTGCCAAGATAAAGTGTGTAGGTGTCTGCAGTCTGGATTCACTCAACTTACATTTATTCGGTGGTTTATCTGAACAGTCTGACAGTAACCAGTATTTTCGCTATGCAAATCCAAAACACTGTAACAATTAGATGCCTTCCCCAAGTCAGACAATGCATAACTTAACAGGAAGTGTCTAAAGAAAAAAATGGACCAACCAAGTATTTATGTAGCTTCGTCGTAGTGCTGGATAAGACTACCAGCACACAGTGACACTGTTTCACATCTAATACTGTGGGTTATCTTACAAAGTTCCGAAAAGATCACCAGCATGCCAGAGTGCTCCTTTTTCAACCAACCCTAGGCCTATTTCATTCAAGAAAAACAAAATGCCGTATAACCCTGTTATAATAACAAACTTAGAGTAAATTATTGGTAATATCATAACTTCTGGTGTGCAAAAAAAGCTGTATGCCTGTATGACACAACAGTAATAGCTGCATGATCATTTTCTATGATTGCAGGTAACGTTTGTATCACCGATATTAGCTTGATTAATCTTTGTGCAGCCTGAAGACCTCAGACAGACATTTTGAGTAACAGGTTAATTCTTATCACAGCTGATTTTTTGCCAAACTTTTGTCCAGAGGTGTAAATTAGAAGCATCAGGTCTCCTGAATCTTCACCCACTAGCTTTTCATAATCGCTATATTTTCTATTTTCATCCATGATCAGGTAATTATGAAGATGTCATTTGTTTTTTGTTTCAGTGAGGAAGAGGACAGTTTTTAACTTGCTCCAATTCTGAATACTGCAGTAAGAAACAACAATTCTCAGAACACCTCTCAAATGTCATACATTATGACATATATACCATTCATTTTTAGCTCTTTAATCCTTCCTGTACAACAGGGAAAAGAAGATGCCTAATAAAACTATAAAAGCATAAACTTTTAATTTTCAATGCTCTAAAGATGCAAAACCACAAGTGCATTTATTCCTTAGTGCCCTGAACTTTAACTCAAGCTTCACTATGTGTCACTATTTCACACATAATGCTTCACATTTTAGTGAAAAAGGTTGAAAGGTGCGTTTCCCAGTAAATGGAAAAATGCAGTAACCATCATTTATCGATTTTTAACAAAATGAAATATGAGCTCTACAGAATGAAAAAATCTTGCTTGTAAATAGCTCATGAGGCAAAAGCAATTACTGTGGAATGCAGTTTATGAATATCATTTTTTTCCAAGGATAATATTAAATCATAAACATGCATGATTTATCGACTAGTACTTCACCACACATTCCCAATAGAAAGACGAAATAGGCAGCAAACAGCCCACAACCACAGTCAAAAATACAGTAGTGTATTGATAATCTCATACCTACAGTCAAAAATATATACAGTACTGTGTAAATGATAAAACACCCTTAGGCCAAGAATGTATGCAATTTTTGCTGCCTTTCAACGACTATGCTGCATGCCAGACTAGCTAAATGATCTTACCTTTGCAAATACCACATCAAATTAAAAATACATCTGCAAGTATTGCTAGCTTTGATGGATCTCAGCTCAGCATGCAGTGTACAACTATGCCAACACACAACAGTTCCTTTTGGCCAGATACACATCTGACTGCATAAAAAATATACATTAGAAAAGGAGAACTTAATACTTACTCTTCTACTTACTGTCAACAGTTTAACGCTGCTAAAAGCAAACCACTGCTTTTTTACCTGTTGTACCAAGACTGAGTAAATAATCATAGTAGTTTGTAGTAACAAACCACATCTCAGGCAGACAAAAATTATCTCTTCTATTTTATATATACTGGTGGTAACAGGAAAAAAGAGAGGTTCGTATATATGGTCTGATTTGTAGAACTGGTACCCTGATGATCTAACCCATTCCTTTCCCACTATACCACTACTGCTCCTAGGTACCACTGAAGACACCGATTTTCCTGCAACTTACACTACCTTTTAGACTGTTACATCTCTGTACTACTGAGTTCATTCTTATGTCGACATTGAAGTTTAAGTTGGTCACTTTGTTCTGAAAGCTGGGCTCCCTTTTGCCTCTTATAAAGACGTTCACCAAATTGTCTCCACTGACTTCCATATCCATACCACATCCCCGTTTCACTCCTTCCTCCATTTCTGCTAGTGGGAAACAGTTTAAAACTCATATGCTCTCCTGTCATTTTCATGCACGCCTTATTAGCCTGGCAACCTCTCAATGAACTACTTTTCACTGGTATCATATCCTTCACCAAAAATAGGCACAGCACTCCAGTTATAGTCTTTTAAAGGCTATGCAGAGGGGTAAAATAGCATCTCAGCTTCTCAAACTGAACCTCTGGAAGATATATCATACAACCTCTGTGGTTTTTAGAAGCCACTTCCTTAGTAACTACCAGGTACAGACTATCAGCTTGGTGTCCTTCTCTTGTTCTGTTATCTTCAAGGTGTTTTCTTTCAGCAAGGACATTGGGTAGGAGAATTGCTGAGATTCAACCTGCTTACCTCTTCTGATACCCTTATAGGTAAGCAAACTGCTACAAGACCATGTCTGATCCACCTAAGACCCCATCTGACCCACCTAAGATCCCATTTCACACTTGCTTTGACAGTGTCTTCATAATCATCACATTTTTTTTTCGAGCACTAAGCCACTCTTCCACAGTTTTTTTACACAGAGACTCTTCAGCTTGCTATTAGTATTCTGTCTGTGACATTGTTAAAGGCCTTAATGAAACCAAGTATACCACAGCCACAGCCTTCCCTTTGTCAAGTTATAGCACAACATAATCTCACAAATGGCGCAGGTATGAATGACATTACCAGCTGACCACAAACTCCTGCTGGTTCTTATCTTCATTATACTCCATACTCCTGAGAATAGACATGTGTGCATCCGTCATTCATTATTTTTTAAACCTTTATCAAATCACTTGACATAGGAAAACATACATTAAACAGAAAATATGTTTGCATCTACATACATAATATATCACATCTTTCCCTTGTAAATTATCTACAGTCCAGCATGATGTGAAGTGTCGAATTCCTACCTTCCCTTACACCTTTCTCTTTGTCAGCATTATTGTGTATGTATTGTTCCCACAATTTCCAATTTTATGTAATCTGCTTATTTCCTTTGAATAAAGATCCCTCTTCCAATTCTTCTGCATCCTTTACAGCTATTTGCTTGCCCAATATTTCTGAAAGAGCACTATGTAGGGAATTTTAGAATCTGCAGACTCATTACGCTCCCAAAAATGCATGCTCAATTCTCTTTCTATAACTACTCCAATATTTGCTATCTACCCAACAAAAATTCTTTGAATTGTGCTTGGGGTATAAAAATACAAATGCAAAAACTTCCAGGCAAAGATCCAAAACCTACTGGACTTTTTGCATACTTGAGAGCCATATATATGGCCTCCAATTGTTCCTCTTTTTCTCAGGTAGGTGGGAAAGCACAAGTGTCTAATTTTTACTTCATTAACCTGCATTTTTCTTCCTTTTTATTGGCATGCGGTCTGAAGCTTTCAATTAAATGCAAATGTTTGTGAAATATAATTTCTATTAAATCAACACTAGTTATTATACCTTGAAGAATATGTAAATTCTGACCAAGTTCTTACTACTGAGTTCACATTTTCCACACTAAATATTTCCATAAACTTCTTCAGAAATCTACACTTGTTATATTTTCCCTTCTGGGTCCCTGTCACAGTTTCACTATTGCATATCAAGTTCCACTCCTCATCTATAATTAATATTTCCTGCTGATAGCAAATTTTCTCCCAAAACTTTAAGCTCCATAATAGCAGAGTTTTTGGTAGAATACAAGTACACACCAGCATAATTTTCCACCCTTGCCAGTAACCTCTTATTAACACAAATCTACAATTGCCTGACCTCTTATTAACACAAATCTACAATTGCCTGTTTCCTCTTCTATCACTATTGGAGCGCCTCCAGCAATTAGTATAATTATCTCCTTTTTCATTCTCCCAGATATTCCACTGAATATCCATACTGAAATCCTTTGTCAAATTTACATGCTCATTTCTTTCCAAATATATCTTCTGTAGCATCGCTATATGCACTCTGAATTTATTTATATGATTCAATACTCTTTCCTTTTTGTCTATACCTGTAAGGCCAGTTACATTACAAGATAACATGGCCTATTAACTTAGAACACATACAACAATCTATGTCTTCAAAAAATGAAATTTAACCCTCCAAATAGGATCAACTGCTCCAAACTGACAGCTGCACTCACAGCCATTACCAAACATTAAATCAAGGTTACCCATATTCAAATGCATGCTGCAGCCTGCATTCCCACTTATACTGATTGAGATCTGTTGTTTTATCTCTGTTCCCCTCCCAGATGTGGTAAACTACTTGTATGCTTTCAGAAAACATTAACTTAAAAAAGTATTAAGGCTGCCATCTCTTATTTACTTCCTATAATTTCAAGCTATTTTCCACTGAACTGCTTGCTATTATACCCTTAAATTTTGCATTTCTCTCAGCAAAGAATGTTTGTAGCCAATTGCTGGCACTTGCAGATAACTTGCCTCCATGGGGAAGTATGTGGCAATGAATCTTTGCCAATTTCACTCAGCACAGAATGTTCATCTGCAGACTTTACTCCCACTGAACATTTACTAAAAACAAGCCAATATATCTTAGCAGATTTAGGAAACTTAGCATTTCTCATGGTTTTCATTATTTTGTATTTTTAAACCCTATTTGCTTACAAAAAGCATTTGTTTATAGTTTAATCCAGGGGCATGATCTAGGCAATCACCCTTGTAAAAATAAGAGGAAGTATCTTAATTCTTCATACAATCAGTGCACTTTTACACTCCACTCCAGCAGCCAAAAATCACAGCATATTGACAGGCAACTTGCTTTTTTCCAGTATTTCTCCTCTTGTTATACTGAAAAGCCTACATTTAACTTAAAAGTATTTGTTTACTTTAATATCTTTAACACGTCATGGAAAAGATCCCCCCTACTTAAAATACCCTCAAATGCACATTACACAAAACTGCTTTACTATATATGCAGCAAGGTTTATATCATGAAATGTTTTATACAAAATACTTGTTTTACACTTACTTTTCCTCCTTTTTGTGTCCTTCTAAACATTTCCCCCCTTTAGTGTCCTTCTAAACATTATAAGTATATTCTTAACAGTCCACACACAAGTTAACAGTCAAAAGTCCAGTCTTTCTGCTACTTTCTTGCAAAGCCATATTTCACAAATGTGATTCATGCTTTAAAGTCTCCCATGTATTCACTAATTTCAGTGTTGCTGGGCTTCCTGTTCATCTCCATCTCAGTCTCCCATCTCCCAACACCACACTGTTTAAAATTTAAGGTACTCCCGATTCTTCTAGTCAAAGATTTTTCTAAGTATCTCTATAAACATTACTGTCAGAATAAAGTAGATTCCTGTTATGCTTGCTGGCCCACTTTTTGTTAGCTAAACTTTTACTTCCTTCTTTGCCTGCTGTGCATCAAACTTGTATTTGATCCTCCAGGAAAAAAAAAAACACTGAAGACAGCTGGATAGAGCAGCTTGAATCTTATACATACCTCTTAATATTCCCTAATTGCATACATTTGTTTTTCTGCCCAGGGTACAGTGAAAGTTTTTCTATAAATACTCTGTCTCCAGTTCTTAATTTGCTCTTCTGCCACAGCTGTGTCAGGATCAACTCTTTCTGCTGGTATGATTACATTTTTAATAAATGTATTGGCTACTGTCTCATGACCAGGTTTGGAGGACACACTTTGCTCTTTCAGTGAAACCATGTTGTGGCACACCAGTCCAGTTGCTTTATTAATTGTGCTTTAGTTTGTTCCTTCTAGTTTCTCTGGTACAGCATAAAATCTCAGCTTCTTGGCTTGCTCTTTCTTCTAACATTTTGAAACAGCCTCATGCTTTGCCAGGTTTTCTTCATTTGAACCTCTGATTTTTGCAGTTTTGTCAGTTCATCAGAGCAGCTATTTAAAACTTTTTTTCCCAGCCTTTTGTTATTCGAGCCCTTATATTCAATGTGTCATATTTTAATCACCTCGGAGTGCATTTGTCCAAAGCTGAAGTTTGAACTGCTTTTTGCAGGACAGTGGCAGAGCCCTTCCCACAGTGTTTTCTCTTCACCTTTGCTGGTTAATTTTCTTTCAGGTTTTCCAAATTTCTTCTTTGCCAGCATCTAAGCAGTGTACTTACTAGCCAGTAACTGAGCGAGTGCCATTGACATTGTTTTGAGTATAATTTCAGTTTCTATTTTCAGACTGGGAGAGAAGTAGTTAAGCTTTTTATTAGTGTACAGCCATCTTGTAAGTCGTAACACACAATCACTCTTGTGCGGCATTTGTGTAGTGCAATGATGGGTTGCTAACAGTCCTTTGGGAAGTCATCACTGTTATGTGAGTGGTTGAGCAGATCTGTCAAGGGACCGAAAGGGACCAACAAGCAGATCTGTTAAATTCCACAAAATATTGAGTGGTATGCCATTATGACATGTTGTACAGTCCTCTCATAAGTTTACATTTATGTAAACTGGATCCCGTAGTTAGCACTCTATAAGCTTATTTTTGTCTCACCCATTAACATTGCACATAACTAATTTTCCCAGTGTCCTTGACCTTCTTTATCCAAGGCATCCATCAGGGAAGTTCTCCCTTCCTACTGTGCTACCATTCCAGACTAACCTGGGAAACCATTATTTTGCTCATCTTGCTACCACATTTGGGAGAATCAGCCTACCCACAATCAGAGTTAGATACCATCTCACACTTGCCAATTCACTGACACCTAAACAGCAAGGATCTAACATCAAAGGAACTGTTGACAAATTTTGCCTGTGTCCTCAAAATCTATTTAGTGAAGATAGGCCTGATCACTGTCAGTACCTTCTCCCCTTGCTGAACCATCAGAGGCAGTGCGTCAGTCCATGCTTAACTTAAAAATGGAGCAAAGGGTTGACATCTGTGAATTTTATTTTGTCTTGAGATCTCCATCATCCAGCAATATATCCATAGTCTGGGAAGTTTCCTGAGCCAGGCCTCTGAGAAAATATAACATGTGGGTCACAGTTTGCACCCTACAAGGTAAGAATGCATAAGTCTGGTTCCCTACCATGTCCAACTTATGAGATTCCTTATTTCCTGGATGGACAGCTGGGTTCTGGAGAGCAGTAGACATGACAGCAGCAACTCAACTCAAGGGTATGTGTTAAACATCTTTAGTCTTCAGAATGACACAGGATAATGTTTGACCATTTCAGTAAAGAAACCACTACACTGCAGTTGTTGCACACTGACTGAGGCAACAGCCAAATCATCTTATCGACTGCGATGAATCACCATATGGATGACTTGAGAAACTGAGAAGCTTCGTCAAAGATACTTTCAGTTGAGTAGAGTTTTGCGGGGGTCAATTCTGTCTTAACTAATTATCTCCAAGATTTCACCAAATCTACCTTCTTCTGCCAGGGATACGGAAGCAATCTCCTTACATCTCCAACTCTGATTGTAGATAACAGGAGAGCCTAGGTGCTTCCTCTTACACCATGCCTTCAGTCAGGACTTAGTTTAGAAAAACTCCCAACAGGAGAAGAACTTAATTGGCATAGATGCTGCTTTAATAGCTAGGGGAAGACCCAAGTCCTTCTGCCCTTGAAATGGATGGGCAGTCATCACTGCAGGGCTTTAAAGTATTAAGTTACAAGCTACAGCAGAAGTCCGTGTTGGGGAGATGCATAAAGGGGGAAATGAACACCCCCCCATCTAAGTGAGTATCAGGACCAAAATTATCTAAACTGAACCACTGAAAAGGACAATAAAGGATAGGGGTCAACACCAGTCCAGTATTATTGCAATTAGTGTGCCTGTCCTGCAAGTGAATTTTTGTCCCATACTTACTTGCATTTACATAAAGTTATTCTACCTGCTTAAACATGGATAAGAAAAAATAAAAACCCCTTGCGAGTTCAGTGTAACATTCAAAGACAACTTAGGAATACATGCAATCACTGGAAATACACAGCAAGACTAAATGTTTAACACAGCAAGTAAACACAGTAGTAGGCTCTAATTACTTAAGAATTCAGGAGCAGAGGAAACCAGATGAAAGCAGCTTTTAAGAATGGTAACACCAAGGGTGTAACTAGGCATAGTTACACTACTAATTTTTTTTGAACATCTCTTAGAGCCTTTACTACTCAAAGGGTGCAATGTTTTGAACTGTCTTAAGTAATGCTTTGTGTATACGGGTATAGCAAACATGCTAGTGTGTTAGGAATGCACCTCAAGAAATAGCCATTTCATGGTTACAAATGACAATAGCTGAAAATAATGTTCGCCCTTGGAGAAACACTTTCAGGGTTGAATACAATATTAGATAGGCGGTAGGCAGGCAACATTAGGTCCAAGTATAAAATATACATGTCTGGCTACACTTCTGATCTACACAAAAAACGGCGCAAGACTAAAGAAAAGGGAAAGGGAACAGAAGCACTAGCCAGTACTTGGAATAATAAGAAAAAGTTAGAATATACTAACCTGCCTCAAAGAACTAAGGAAAGAAAAGACAGGAAGACTGATTTGGTGGAAACAGCATTAAACACTAACTGGCAGCCTGCAGCCATTTCACTCAAAATCAGCTATATACATGGCAAGAGAAATCTGGGGAGGGGTCCTGATAAGCACAGCATCTTGGGAAGGGCTATGCATAG
The DNA here is from genome assembly GCF_019279795.1 of Protopterus annectens. Classification (NCBI taxonomy): domain Eukaryota; kingdom Metazoa; phylum Chordata; order Ceratodontiformes; family Protopteridae; genus Protopterus; species Protopterus annectens. The sequence continues at coordinate 76,537,043 of NC_056728.1, forward strand.
CCTGAGAAAATCTTGGTTGCTAGATTAAGCCCTGCCAAACTTAGCCCAATAGGTAAAGAAAACATAAATCCGATCCCAGATGCACACTACACTGATGTGACACTTCTGTTGCTTTTGTTTTAGGGCACATTTATTTATAGTCCAGAAGCAGGTATGATCACACGGGTCTATATTATAACAACGAACAATCAGATGATTGAACGTTGTTATATCGACCCCTAAAGTGCGAAAACTCAAAACCCGCGAACAACTAGAAAAGAGATTTTTTTTTTCCCAGGGAAAAATATCGCTGTTCCCAAAAAAACCCCCAAAAAAACCCCCACTAAACACAAAATGAAGTTGAGGGCTTTGCCTCCAACTCCCCCCATACTTAAATATACCAACTCCGAGATTGCACTACAGTGAAGGAAACGGCACAACCCAGATGGCCGTCCCAGCGATTTCTTTCCCTGGGAAAAAAATTCGCTATTCCAGCAGTTTGCTATTTTGCCGGTTTGACATTTAGTGTTCGAACTAACAGTGTTCGATCATCTGATCATTCGCTAAGCTAAAGTAGACCCAATCATGCCCTTTAGGTGTGATTGGGGTAGATTAGATACTACAACTTAATTTACACAACAGTTTTAATTACTTAAAAAGTAATGGAAATATTTTTCAGTACATTTATGTAACAATGTCTTTGGAGATGACCAAACACCATGGACAATCTACACACTGTAGTTCATCCAACCTAGAGTATACCATCCATGGTGACCGATGCCAAAGGAGCCTGTAAATGAAATGGCCTTTCAAAGTGAAGATGGGTAGGATACAACCAGCACTGTAGATGTGAACAAGTTCTGGAGATTTGAACAGGATAAAAAAGTTCAGATTTTTTAAGTATCCTCAAGTCAGATCTAGCAATACAGGTCACATGTGGTTCACCTGCTGCAACGTTTAATGTTCTCAGACATGTCTTGGCACCAAGAATGAGCCAAATAGATGGGACTATCTGTTCTACAGAGAGCACTCCATCCCATTCTGTCCTGTGAGAGGAAGACCAAATTAACTAAATAATTTTCTTGGGTGGCGAAAGCCAGGGTACCTTTTTGGCTAGGCTTATATAGGCCCTAGGGCTAACAGCCTAGTACCTGCCTATGAACCTATCAACTCATTACAGCAGAGTGCACCTCCAGGTATTTCTGCAGTTACCTCCTACTGACACCTCTAGGCGTCAAATATTGATAGTTCATGTTTGCATTAATAATTCCAAAACCAAGCTACAGACAAGGTATCAGAAGATCTCATCGTAAAGAATACATGATGGCAAATACAATTGTATTGATAGTCTAATGAACTAAATAGATATTTGTATACTATTTGTAATGTAATAATTTTCATATCTCCCTAAATATCTCAGCATTCAGGTAACACTGACAAAACTGCATAGGCTCATATGAAAGCTCACAGCTGTATGAAAAAAATCTTGCTGGCAGTATGTGTCTTGCTTGAATGGTTACTGATATATCATAAGTGGTTTATACAACATTACAAAATTAATATTCACTGTTTTATTTTGTTTTATAAAATACAGTTTAAAGCATTAAACTGAATGAATACTCCTAATGTAAAGATTAATTTATCCTGGATAGTTTGTCATTTACAGTTTTCTTGTAACACTTATGGTTCCTGTAGTTCAGAATGTGTGATGTACCTTTAAGAAGCTTTCCAGTCAGCTAGCATGTGCATGTAAGTACTGAGCACGCGCAAGCAAGAGTGCCATTTTGAGTCAGCAGCCAGAGTGTAAGCATGCAAATATGTAGTCAGTCAGACAGGTCATTTAAGTTTAATGTTCTTGCCATCCATCCTGACGTATTTGTATACAATAAACTACTTAAACGAGCACCCAAGCCTCAACATCTTCTTAATGCACATAAGAAGAGCGGCAGTTCCAGAGATATATTTGTTTGAACTGTAAGATGAGATCTTCATTTTTTATAAGGTTCAAGACACACCCACTGGGAGATAAAGTACATATTCCAAAGATCTGTACTGGAGGGAATGAGTTAAAAGGTGTGAAAGCAGCATCCTGTAAAAGTGAAAGGCTAAAGAACCAAGCAAGACTTATGTTTACTGTCATTCCCCCAAAAAAACATAACCTATCCAATGTTCAGATTCATCATTAAGGGGGCATCAATGAGTCAATACCCTAAATGTAAGAAGACCGTCTCCCTGCAGCTTCTGGCAAGTTGAAAGTATGGATATTTACTTTGTGAACACTACAAAGCAAAGGCATGTTGAGAGAGTACAACTGAAGTGGTAATACCTAGTTGTGACCTTGAAGCACAGATACTTGCTAGATTCCTTGGTAATTCTGACATGGAGACTGGCATCTTGATGGTCCAAAAAGCCTCTTTCAGACTTCTCTTATAAAGAAGATAGACTGTATAGTGACAAATTAAAAGGTGTCTGAAGTAAAAGTGTTTAGGTGACTGAGATCCAATCACAGAGGCTGACACTCTTCATTGGTACCAAAAGTAATATGGAATAAAATGTTAAACCTTTATGACCTGGCTTGTCCTTTTCCAAATGGGGCTTAAGAGATCATCTCTTGGCACTTGTTTTTTTAAGGAGTGGGACACCTTTCAAGTGTAAATGCCACATTTAAGGATATAAATTACCTACAGTTCCTGGATATTTCCATTAGTAAATTTTTCTAGCTTTCAAGTGGAGTGAAAATTATGACTTTCTGACTGCCTCACAAATGGATGCAATGGGCAAGGTCTCACAACTGCTATTTCCTTTATGATAGATCATGGAGCTTACCAAGATCCTGGTCTTTTAGGTCCATGAACCTGTTGAAAACCAGGCTGAGGAGACCATCTCTTTCCAGCATTTCCCTGCAACTGATGCTGTGGATCCTGTGTTATGCTCCAGCACAAGAATTCACTCCTCTGCAGTCTGTTAAAAGAACACTATGGAAAAAATAATTTAATACCCAGAGTAGTGACGGCCATGCCCAACTTTTCTATTTTCTCATTGCTGCTGAGAGTCCTTGCCAAACATGACACTTGAATAAAGGGGAAACATAAAAGTATAACCCTGGTAGAGTCACTGAAGTTCTTATGATGGATCCAAAAATGCCATCAAAACATAATGCCAAATCCTGCTGTTTGAGCAACGCCTTCTGCTGTGCTAAAGACATGGATTGCAAGGTTTGCTCATTTTAGAAGTTTGTCTCTTCATCATTACTGACCCATCCTGTACCAGTTCCACGCATGGAGGAAATACACATCAGTAAGACAGTTTATTGCCTGCAAAGACAAAGTGATGGCCATGAAAATGTGCATCCCAAACTTATACATTCTGTACTCTTCCATCTGGTAGTTGAAGATCTGGGTTTTAAGGAGCTGGATCTTTTCACAAAGAAGCTGAAAAGACAGTATCCAATTTGAGTGGATTGTTTTTTCAGCTCCCACAAAGAGTGTTGATTTTGGCCAGACTCAATTTTTAGAGGAACTGTGATGCTGTGCCAAGGTTTTTCCAAGCAGCCCTGGAAACATATTCTACTTCTTCCATGCAGCACCCATTAAGGACAGAAACATCCAGCAGGTCTATATGGTAAACATACAGTCCTACAGTTGTCTTTGGGGAGAGGAAATGGTGTCAAAAGGCCAACTTCAACTGCTGCTACTTGTTTTCCTCAGACACCCCAGGTTTGAAGACTTGGAGCAGAGCTGGATCCTTCTAATCACCAGAATCTTCAAGAAGGGATCCAGAACAAATGCAATATTTTTAGTTACAGCTTTCCTAGACCTTTCAATGGTGGTGGTAGAGTTGTTAGAACAGTACAGCAGGTTTATTTATTTATTGTTTTAGCAGAGAGCTTGAAAGATTAGACTCCAGATGCTCACATAAAGCCTAGGACTATCTCTGGATGGCTTGCTGCTATGGAAGTTCCCTTACTAGCTTGAATTATCCACAAGAAGGAGCTGTAAATAGAAGCATGGTTGTTGACATTGGCAGAAAAGCTTTCACAGGCATTGTCTGGCTTCAAAGACAAAACATAGGGAAAGGTCCAAAATCTTAGCACTATAACTATCAGCATCAGCCTCAGTGCTGGCATATCCAGCTGGGTTTGACCACAACCAAAAGGGTAGCATTACTGGTGTCTGCCATACAAATGTTGATACACCAAAAATAGGAATTAAGTACAAAAGGTGATGCCAGTACTGATACTGAAGGTATAGGTGTTTGCACTCTTTTAAAGAGAAAAGGTGATGCTTGTGATGGGACTATGGGCACCAGAGACACTAGTACTGGTGAAAAAGAAATTGCGGGTAGATAAGACAAACATCTTCAATATCCATAATCAGAAAAGAGGGAAAGGTGCCCAGGACCATCTGCAATAAGCCTAAGAATGGCTTCCGATGGCTTATCACGTCAGTCAGTAGCCGGAAGGAAAGCCTAGCGAGCACAGGTATCTGGGTGCATTCAGGTTGGAGTCTACAGACTGAGGGAGATCCAGTGGTAAACCAGCATTCTATGGCTAAAATGAAAGTGATTTTATCCAATCACAAAATATCAGAAGTAACCTGAATAATATTTGGAGTTGAAGAAATTGCTACGACGGAATAAGAAATAATTTCAGAAAGCACAGACAATATCCTTATTTTAGGAAGAAAAGTTTAATAGCTTTTGAAAATTTTGAACCTGATTTAGAAGAAAAATATCTTCAAGTTTAACACATATTTGCTTGATTACATTCAGCACAAATAGAACAGTGAAAGATCTGTACTTTACCCTAACAAATTAATGTTGGTGGGCAAGAGAGCCTACTCAGTCACCTCTTAACAGTCTGAAAGATAAAGAGTCTAATGACAGGCTTTGAGGTTGTCCTTTTTGTACATTGTTTAGGCTTTGTGGCCTTTTACTAAGGTTCATAGGCATGTACTAGGCTAATGGCCCTGGAGCCTTTACAAGCCTAGCCCGCAGAAGTGCCCTGGCATTGTGCCGCCCAACGTCAGTTCCCAAGGCCTCTATCAAGTAGAGCCACTGGAGTGATTCCCCCGGAGTGAACTTTCTATTTCCCATCCACTCATCAAGATTTCTCTTGAAGACGGCCAATGAGGTGCTCTGCTTGAGCTTGACATGTATGGGAAGTCTATTCCAGAGCATGGGCAGTCTGTGGGTTAGGTTATGAACCTGTCTCTCCAGTATGTTCTGTCGATTGTGGTAATGAGTTTGAGGTCTCTGGAGTGTGTGGTGCAGAGGGATTGGGATTTCTTTAGATGTAGCATATCTAACAGAGCTGTGTCAGACATGGCTTTGTAAGTCAAGCAGAGATTGCCTCTTAATAGACGATATGAGACAGAGAATAGCTGGAGGTTTTTGAGTCTGTCCATGCAGGACATGTGCTTAAGACCTAGGATCCCCTTCGTGAGGTACTTTTGTGGCCTCTCCAGCTGTTGCAGGTGTTTAGTGAGGTGCATGCTAAATGGGGCATTATACTCAATGACTGGTCTAATGAGGGAAGAGTAGAGAGAAATGATGACCTCTTTCTTCCTGGATGCAAAACCCTTAGTAACGAGATGCCACACAGAAGGACTTTCTGACCACAGTGGCAATGTGGTGGTTGAAGGAGAGGTCTCTGTAAACCTGTGTCCTCAGATCATGTTCAGTGGGCTTCCATGGATGTGGTAATTAGTGGGAACTGAATTTTCCCCAAAGGGGATGATGATGCATTTTTTGGCATTAAGCTTAAGGCCATGGTTTTGACACCAGTCATTGGTCTCAGTGAGGCCCTTCTGTAGGATGTCTGCATCACACTGGGAGTTAAAATGGCTCCCAGCTTGCAGTAATCTGTGTACTTGGTCAGCCAGAATCCCTCCATGTTGGCCTGGACTTCTGAAAAGTAGATGTTAAACAGGACAGGACCAGGACCGATCCCTGTGGGACTCCACTCATGACTGGTCGGCAGTCTGACTTAGAGTCCACTACTTTCACACTGTGGGTTCTATCTGGGAGCCAACTTGCAATCCACCTAACGATATAGGGATTGATGCCTAGTTTGGTGAGTTTATCAATAATTCCTGAGTGAGGAATGGTATCAAAGGCCTTGGCCAGATCGAGGTAAGCTGTATGAACTGCCTTACCCTCATCCACAGCTCTGGTGACTGACCAAAGAAGTCAACCAGGTTGAGCAGGCATTATCTACCTTTCACAAAACCAAACTGCATGGGTTCTAGAGTTTGCAGATTCCCTATATCCTTGTTAATTAGGTTCAGGATAATGCGCTCCATTGCCTTACATATCAGACTCATCAGACTAATGGGGCGATAATTTCCAGGGTCTGTAGTCACTCCTCCTTTATGGAGAGGGATGACTGTAGCAGTGTGCCATTCAGAAGGGACCAAGCCTGAGGTGAGGCTATAAATGAACAGGGCACACAGATGTTGTGCCAGTTCACTTTGTAGCTCATGTAGTACACAGCCAGGGATATTGTCGGGTCCCATGAAAGCTTTATTCTTGGCCTTGGACAATGCAGCTTTAACCTGTGCTGCAGTAATGCTGGGTGCCTGGCATTCTTCCAGTATTGTGATTATTCTTTGGGGGGGGGGGTTGGCAATGAATCTGTCGGCCAGTATGCTGGTAATATCTGTTGGCTCAGTATAGGAGGTACCATTGCACAGTACCTCAGAGCAAATCTGGGTATTGCCGTGGAGAGTCTTGATATAACTATATAACTATAGAAGGCTTTGTGGTTGTTTTTAATGTCTGCCATGATTCTGCCTTCATAGCTGGCTTTGGAGGTTTTGATGAGGGATCTCAACTTTTTGTTGAGGCTAATAAGGGAATTTTTCCAGTCTTGGGACTTCACCTTTTTCTGCAACTGTTTCTTCCTTCTGTTGTTGAATTTATTAATGGCAGGGGACCACCAGATTGGCTTCCTTTTTTTTCAGAAGACTGTGACTTGGTTCTGTTGGGTATGGCTAGTTCTATGCATTTATGTACCTGTTCGTACAGTGCATTGGTGCATGATTTGGCAGTCATGCATCTATTTTCCACTGGCATAGGTGCCATGAAGTTAGACACGTCTGATTTTAGGAATCCAAAGTCAGCTTTGAAGAAGTTTTTCATAGTGGATAACTTTGCAGGGGGTGTGAGTAAGATGTGGATTTCCATGGTGATTAGTTTGTGGTCATATCTAACCAGGGAGGAATTGACTATTGGTGTAGAGCAACGGTTGCCCATGTTAGTAATAACCAGGTCAAGGATTTTGCTTCCTCTAGTGGGGGTAAGAATGAGCTGGGCCAGGGCATTGGAATTGATGAATTCCAGGAAGCGTTGGGCCAGTGCATTGATGCATGAATAGTTTTCCCAGTTGATGGAGGGGTAGTTGAAGTTACCTAGTGTGAGAGTGTTGGGTTGGATCTCAATAGTTTCCAGGGTGCTTAGGAATGTGGAGTGAGAGTCTTGGGACATGGTTGGGGACCTATAGCAGGCTACAACCTGAATTGCCATCTTACCCAATGTTAGTTGTACCTGGGGTATCTCAAATGCGTTATGCTGGGCTACTAGTCTGGAGGTGTGCATATCCTTTATGAATATGGAGACACCAGCACCTTTGGAGCTTCGGTCCATGTTCTGGGTCCAAAAGGTGTGGAATGAGTTATAGCCTGGTAACACGGGAGTGATTTCTGCTGCTTTAAACCAGGTCTCCATTACAGCACAAATGTCGACGTTCTCCATTTTGAGGAGTGCTTCGAGAAAGTGCATCTTGAGATTTAGACTTCTAGCATTGAGCAGCATGACCCTCAGATTGCATTTATTCATAGCTGTTACGGTGGTAATTTGGTCTTTGGAACACTACCTAAAAAAGGCACAATAGGGGTGGCAAGAGCCTTAGCCAGTACCCAGAAACCCAGGGGTGACAAATGCAGGCCATCTCTGGCAAAGCATTGAGGTCTGTCAATCATGTCATCCCAAGCAGACAGATACTGGATCTCCTTAGAATGACACCAGAAACTTAGCCAATTGTTGAAGTCAATAATTTTCTGTCCGTGCTGCGGTATCATTCTGGGTAATGGTAGGATGCTGCTCAGGACTAGGGTCATACCTGCCTGGGTGTGCATAATCCAAGAGCTCCACCATGTCTCTTTTCATGTAGTCAAGGAAGGTACATCTCAGGTCATTCACACCCACATGGACAATGACAGAGTCATACTTGTACTTGTTGTGGAGTGACCCGAGTGTGTGTGTTATGTTTCGGATTCTGGCACCTGAGATTGTTATCTTTCTCCTTATTCAGCCTAGTGAGTTGGACATCAGTGTGCCTCACTATTGAGTCAACTATGATTATTGTATTGGGCAAGCTGTTTTGCCTTAGAGGCTTAGGTTGAGGGGCACACTGTGTAGGTGAACTGTGTGTCTTGTGATTTGTGCTGAGTTGTGGTTGTTGAGTATATTTCTGCCTTGGGGGTCTCTGCTGTTTGGGTAGATTTCTATTGAGAGCCTCCATGAAGGTGGGTTTGTGGTTTGTGTTTTTATGTGAGGGCTGTGATGGTGGGTGTTCTAGAGGGCAATGTGTTCCATGTGGTGTGGTGCAGGTGTTGACCTTCTCCTCTTGAACAGATATTCTGGTCTTGACTGGAGAGTGCATGGCTTCCTGTTTGGAGATATAAGTGCATTTCTCACAAGTCTGTGTGTTGGGAGGTAAGAGGAGAAGGTTGTCTGCGTACATGAGGTAGTTGCTACACTGCCTCAGAATGCCCAAGTTCACTGGGTTAACAGGAGAAAGCACAGGGAACTGACCTTTAGGCATGCCAGGAGGAATGGTCATCATTACTATGTACTGGAGCTGTTTCCTTATAGAACGTCTAGTGCTGACAGCACTTGTGTGTGCTACAATAATTGTTACAAAATGACTGATGAAGTGCCAGATGAATAAGCTAATTAAAGTGCAAGAGAGAAGAGAACTAGCAAGATCTAAGGGAAAAAGTGAAGAGCAGACTTTCTGATAATAGTAATAGTAATAGTTTACCGCTTTTAAACCAGAAAGTTGAAAGGAATAGAAAAACTGTCAAACGGCCCAATAAACTACAATTTCAGAGCCAGAAACACTCTTCTTCTGGTAGATAGGCTACCTGGTGCTTACCACTCCCACTCATAAGCTGGACTGATAAACTGGAAGGCTTCCTTCTAACACAGAAAGGTCTGGGGAACTCAGGAACTTACAAAACAGTCCTGGATACAGCAAATCTGTATCTGGACTATTCTAGTAACAGGAAAAGTGGGAAACAAGCTTAGAACCTTTTTTGGGGGGGTTTTTTTGCAGAAAAAACAGTAATAAAAATACTTTAAATGCATTGCAAGCTAGCACATGACAAAACAAGTTAAATCAAGTGCAGAAAGCAGTATAATCAGAAAAAAAATCAAAATGGATGCACTTAAAGTCCCTCTTTCTCCTTTCTGTTGCTCTTGTAGTCTGCATGATGCCAAACCAGGATCCGCAGACTAGAGCTTAAACAAGCACAACCCCATGCGAACACGGACGTTTAAGCCAGAAATTTGAAAGGGATCAGAGTCAGAAACAACTCCTCCTGTGGTAGATAGCCTACCTAGTGCTTACTACTCCTGCTGATAAGCTGGAAGGCTTCCTTCTAACACAGAAAGTTCTGGGGAACTCAGAAACTTACAAAGCAGCCCTAGATACAGCAAATCTGTAGCTGGACTACTGTAGTAATAGGAAAGGCAGAAAGCAAACTTGGAACTTTTTTTTTTTTTTTTGCAGAAAAAAACAGTTAACTCGTACCTAGAATACCTCAAAAAGGGTTTAAAACCATGCAGCTGAAGCTCTGCATGCTGCAGACCTGTATTTAGTCTATGCTACTCAATTTTAAGGTTAAGAACTCAGTAAGAAAAAACTCACAATGAAGCACAGATTAATCACTTACAGTCAAATGAATAGAACTCGCAGTATGAAAAAATACAGTTAAACAGCAATGAACTGCAGTAAAATGCAGTTAAACAGTAATGAATTACAGTAGATAGCAATGAAATATCGTTAATCATTAGATTGCTTTAAAACAATAGCTCACAAATCACAACAGTAACAGACAACACTAATAAAGCAGCGATTCAGTAGAATACTGTCATCAAATTAGTGAGGCTACCAACAAGCAGTAATAACAGCAAAATGAAGTAGAAAGAGGTACAGTTTTTTGTTGTTTTTTTTAGTAGAAAGTGAAGAGACAGAAGATAATGAGATAATTCAAGGTTCAGAAGCTAAAGGGGTGGGCCTTTACTAAGTTCTCGCTATAAACAGTAGAATGAGTTGATGAAATGTGCTAGTTGCTGCACATGTCTGAACAGATGCATTCCAAAGGGGGCATTATACATCATGACTGGCCTAATGAGGACTGAGTGAAAGGGATAGTTACATGTCTAGATTTAGTCACAATCCCGTTAGTTGTAAGCTGCACAATATAGGACTTTTAGGGCAGTGAACACGTTAGTCGAAAGTTAAGTTACTGTCCATACAAGTTCCCACATACTGAACTGAAAACTTGCATACCAAAACAAGCACACTTTTAGCCAGAACACCAAATTATTTTAACATCTTTAAAAAATAGTTAAGATGACAAAAAAAAAAAAAAAAACTTACCGATTCCATACAAGAAAATGAGCCTCTTAGGATGAATTATTAACTGTTTTAAAATTCAATATATTATGTTTCTTATTAAATCTATTGACTGCTAACAGCAAGCCATTACATTTTTTTTACTATAAACATTGTAGGATCCTTTAAAGGTGTTTCATTATATAAAACAATGTTTTCTACCATTGTAAACAGGTAGTTCCCAGTGCCCAAATTTCCAGACGCCCACATGCACTATCTGGCTAAGTGACCTGCTCAAAGTCACAACACAGGCAAATGAGGGCTGAAGGAATCAAACCCTGTGCTACAAGAATTACAGCTCACAGACTTAACTACATGTGCCAACTGACACTTTGTATTTTCCTCCCTACTTTTTTTTTCAGATGGCTACACTAGATTTTAGAAACAGCCATTTTCTAAAAAAAAGTGAAAGTCGCACATAATCGGACCATCTTTGATTTTGCTTTTTTCTTTGGAGCGAAAAACTCAACTTCCCCCAGTCAAGAGGCCTTCAACTAGTATAAAATGTTGCCATTGCACCTTTAGAAACAAGGCAAAATTACTGCAGGGCTCTCACTTGATAAAACTGCATTTCAGCAAAGTGCTGTTTGAGTACGTTGCTTTCTTTTTTCTACGCCCAATTTTTTCAAACTTTTTTCAGTTTTTAGACAGTAAGTTTCTAAAGGTATTAGTCTTTAGCAAGTATAATTCTGACACTTAGTCTAGCTTTTACTAACCCTCTTATTAAGTTTAAATCAGTGCTCAGTTAGCAGTATGTCCTCCCAAAAGCACATTTACAAAGTCTTTAGGTGTAATTGGTCTCCCACTGCCCCCTCCATCATTCATTCCATCCGTGACAGTGGCCCTGTCCATCTCTGGGTCTACCTGCTCCTCCTCATTCCACTGGACTTCCCAGTAAGCTAGAGCCAGCATGGATTTTAAAAATGTCACGGGGCAGTGCCACTAATTTCTCTGCTACTGAGGGGAGGCTTATTGTGAGCTTCCCTTATTTTCTCACTACTGCATTCATAGACAGCAACCAACTGCTACACCACTTTGTGGACCACACCTTCCCTCAGGGAGCATCTTTGAAAGACACTCACCCCCCCCCCCCAGATGGGTACAATAATAACTCCCCGACACTGCCTCAGATGCCAGAGCAGCCAATCAAGCCCAGGTCACCTGAAATGTAATTAGGGCTTTACCCTCTAACGACAGCACTGGCTCCTACTGCCATATTTGATCAGAATCTTTGCATTTAAAACAGTTTCTTCAGCCATGTAAAATCCATTAAACTCCTCACAAAAAAAAATATTAAATATAAATACTGCACTTTTTAGCCCTTGGGATGTAAATTTTTGGGAAATAATGAATACTCCGCGTGGTAATAACATCATATACTGCTCATGCATGCTATCTACAACAGCAGTGTCATGAAATTGTGTGGAAAAGCCAGTCAGACTTGAGTGATTGTGTAAAACAAGAAGTCCTGGCATAATACTCTGAATAAATCTTAACTTTAAGAAGAAACTCTATTATGCAAAAACATAAAATAAACCAAGGACAAAGCACAAAAGCAGAAAGACATAAGACATGCATGGCAACAATAGTACCACATACCCTGCACTGTGGTACGCACAATCCCAAAAGGCAGAAGTGCCCAATGTCACTTCTGTTAGTATAAGTGACCAGCATCTCTCACAACTTCACTATGCTTGGTATCCTGCAAACTGCCAAGAGCTGACCTGTCTCTAGCATACAAGGAAATCTCCAACCAAATACTAATGGATTTACTGCACATCAGCAAGTCAAAAGGGATCATAAATACTCAGTCTAAGGATCTAAACCTCATGCAAAAGAATGGTTTGGAGGGACAGGTATACCTCATAAAGACCATGACTGCTCTGGAACAAAGCTCATCCCTGTCCATATTCAAGAGTAACTTGGATATATGGATGGAAATTAACTATTGTTGGACAGCTCCCTATACTACTAATGGGACTAATGCTTTATCCCTTGCATGGGTCCCCCCCAAATCATCTACAGTATGATCACAGTCATGCTCACTAGGGATAATATATTATAAATCAGGGATGGGTAAGGCCAATCTAACATCAAATGGGATAGGTTAATTCGAGCACCAAAAGGGAAACTGACTAAGCTTACAATGGCCTGCAAGAGTGCCTAGCCTAATGCCTTTGAAACTATAACAAATGGACTAGACTTTGACAATGGAAACTGAATCCTGGCATTAAAACATCAAGTCATTGCTGGGAAAGAGACAGCGTTTGAGCAGGAGGTTGAAATCCACAAGCTAAATTTAATTTACCACACTGACACACGGTACTGCTTCTGCAAATATGCTGCTCAGTCTGGAGTGATCTTTCTCCTTCTATTACCCCTTCAGAGAGTTAGTGGGGATAAAAATTCTCTGTGGAGTACCATACAACTGGAGTTTCAGTAGTCAATTTCTCACTTAAATGGTCAAATGCAGAAAGAAAAACAAAGCCTAATGTATATGCACACACATCTAACATCCATAGCTATCAATTGCTATAAATTTCTGCACAGCCCTATGATTCTGGTCTTCAGATTTAGCCTTGCTTATTCCATATACATGATGTTCCTTGTAAAGTCAAGCGTGATTAAGAGTACATTTTACTAAATACATAACCTACACCTTTACATACATAAAAAGCATATGCAAAGCTTCACTATTACTAAGTATATACAAGCTAGTATATAAAGATCTTCTATTGTGTATGCCCTACTTTGTCCTTCTGCTATAATTTCAATGTTTGGAGGTCGAGAGCTATGCTAACAGCTATTCAGAGTTTCTGGTATCTAGGGATCATGGGTTCAGTGCTTAAGAAAGTACCACATTCTGACTCTACAGATATATTTGGTGACACAAGTGCTCATAGAGAGAATTGAGATTTTGGATGGGGACTGAATTGAAGGAATGGCATGCCTAAGTTGAAACCAAGTAGTAAATTGCTACTGCACATCTGTGCTAAATGTGCAGTGCCCATAAGTAAATGTCATATTCAAGAATTGTACTCTGTACTTGTACACTGTCCCAAAGGTCAATGACTGACTAAAACATTAGCAAAGCTGAGGCGATATAATCTGGATATACAGGTCAATAAGGGCTCTGAAATTATCAATGGATTACCACTTGGTGAGGAGTTGAGTCACACAGCCACTGTTGGACTGACAGACCCAAAATATCAAAAATGTTTTGGTGGTGTCCTGGGAATGCATAGCAAGCACTAATATAAAATTATTTTAACTTCCAACTTCACAACAGCTTTTCCCACATATAAAGCTTAGTGAAAAGTTCCAGATGTGATGTTTCACTGGACCTTGCTTAAGGCCTCAGAATGTGAGGGGATACAAAGGACCAGTTATTAAAGTGGTATTTGCATTTAGTATTTGTCTTGGATGTAGATCCAGAACATGTGGATACCACAACTGGAGGAAACCAAGTTACGGGTTAGAGAAAGGGGCCATCATTGTAATGCTAACCAAAGATCTCCAGATCTGAGCCTTTGGTACTGAAAGGCCAAGAGGGCAGCAGCTGCAGTAGTTGCCAGATAGATGACCTGGACATGAAAGCTTGATTGTGCCAAAACCATTCTTTGGATGGTATTAAAGTTATCTGGAAAACAATCCAATAACCTTGGAGGGTTGCACTGCTTATGTTGCTCCTTGGCAAGTAAGTACAAATGCTGACTTCAGTTAAAGACAGTACTGGAAGATGGGAGAAACTGAGGGACTCCTAAATGCACAGAACTCCTTTGAAAAGACACAGCCAGAAGCAATTGGTGAGACTGGGGCCATTTCCATAGAGAACTCAACTGCAATGTTTACAGGATCCTGCAGTGGGAAAGCTGCAGAAATGCAGATTTTGCCATAAATTTGGAAGGCATTGTAGGGGGTGGGTTTGATGTCACAGCTAATACACCTTTTCAGTGTTGCATGGAAAAATGAGGAAATACCTCTCAACTGACAACTTGGGATGATGTCTCCATTTTCAAAGTTGGGCAAGAAGCTGTATTCTCTGCAGAAAGGGATCACGTTCCCAAGCCCCTCTGAGAAGGCCTATCTTATTCCTCTACTCCTCACCTGCCCCCTTTTTCTCCTCCATCTTTTTTACCCCATCATATCAAAGAGGCTTCACCAATTACTCTCCTCCCTCACCCCAATCTCAACATGTACACTCTTTCTGTCCCTCTAAACTCCCACTAGGTCTACATTTTCAAAACCACAATGCTAATGCTCCCCTTTCAAACTAGTACTATGCTGTTTTGTTATGACCTTCAGTGAGTCTATTCAAATGATGTTTACTTTCACATGTCACAATATTGCACTAACCCCATCCACATGTACTGTTAACCAAATAATTTTGTATTTTAATTGAGTACTGCATTTACAATTGATTAACTCCTCAAGAAACCTATAGAAATGAATCTTGAGCATATAATCTGTAACATTTTTAAGTGTCTAATCTGTCCTGGGGATATATTATAAAGGTTTAACTACCTATATATGTGAAAATTTAGGACAATACAAGCAGATTCAAATATCTAAACGTGGAGCTTTTCTCCCCGGGCCTCCAATGAAAATGGGTTCTATGACCCAGCTGGACTACCCCAGTAAACAAATGTCAAATAAATAAATTATGGTGCCAGAAAGAAGACTTCATGAGATAGAGGGGGTTTTGAATCAGGAAGATGTCATGGACCCTGAAGACCCTTCTACCTAACAAATAGGACAACGCCAGTGGTGCTCATAAGACAGTAAATGTCCTGAGACAAAACTCTGAGGGATATACTGAGACACAAGTGAGATCTCTCCATGCACATCGCAAATACAGGCAAGACTTCTCCCAAGTGGAGTCCTTCCTCCTCTAAGAAGGATGCCTTGGTAAAAAGAAAAGCTTCTGTCAGTGGTGCAACAGGTAGCACACTCACCTTTCACACAGAAGGCTGTGTGTTCTATTCCCACTCCACATGTATTGCTGACACTGCAAGGTAGCATAAGGGGGGGTACTGCACTTCTGAGTTTGTTGTCCTTCGGATGAAATGTTAAACATGGGCCCCATCTGCCTGAGTTGGTGGTAGCTCATGCTGATGTAAACGATCCACAGCACCCATCAAAAACAGTAGGGGAAAGGTCCCAGATGCCCTGGGGAAATTTCCCCTAGTAGTAAAAATACACTTCAGGTCTCCGCTGAAAAGAAGATATTAGCCTAATGGTTCAAACACTGTCAAAGAATAATAAATAAAGGTAACTGCCTTTAACAATTGGCTAAACAGTTGGTGTCATTCCAGGAAAATCCAGTATGTGTCAGCATGAAACTAGATAGTCAATTCTACTTACTTTGCTAAGGATGGCCTGCACCTCTGATGCCAAAACTTCTATTTGCTGATCCCATAGTTTTTTTTAGGTACAGTCCAGTTAATGAACATCAAATCCAAAACAGGATTATGTTAAGGTGTCTCTTCTCATTACCAGAAGTCTCAAACTGCCTCTTCTACATTTGTAGAGTTGTTACAACTCATTCATATCTGGATAATTACTGAAACTTGGTTTAAATGTTAAGAAAATTCTCCTTCCATATCTGTTTTGTGTCCACCATGCTTCAGACCTGATGGAAACTGTGGTGACATAGTCCTTAAGTATTGACATATCAGCACTAGTCTGATTCCCAGAGACCCACAAATGGAATTTAACTTCAAATCATAAAGACCAACCAACACTGTCCCCCCTGAAAGTAATGTGAGGTTTCCAAACATCCTTGATGAACTCCCTATAAAACAAGAGCTCCATTATTTTGGGAGACTTTTTGTTGTGTCGCCCATTCATGTATGTCTCCACACGGAAGACGCTCTAGCTGAGAATCGAACCGGACAGCATCTTACTGTGAGGCAACAAAGCTACCGCAGCACCACCACCGCTACCAATCACAAATTGGAAATACCTATTCCCATGTTTAGTGAATTTAATAAATACTTCCTGGACCAGATTGTTAAGCTTACTACAGGACAGAATATTCTTGATCTGGACTTCATGAGTATAGCTTCTGTCTGAATTATTACCTTGATATCTTTTCCTGGTTAAGTCAGATCATAAACTAGTTACCCTCACCTTTCAAATCTCTACGTCACTGAAACAAATTTTTTTTAGAATTCGAGGATTTCAGTTACAGCAGTCCTCTCCAAATATGTACACTTAAAATTCACTTATTGAGAAGGTTCATCCCAGATGTTGCCATGCCGGGCATTTCTAACCAGATCTAAATGTAATGGGAAATTTAAAACCAAGCCATCCTGGTAGTCCACCAAACAACTCTACAATAAAAGAAAATAAAGTATACAGCCAATCAAAACACCCTCATGTTGAGGGTAATTTCAAAAATTTACTAAAAAGTTGAAAAATATTATGTCTACTAAATCAGCACATGAACTTAGGTTAGCTTCAAAAACCAGGGACAATACATATGATTTCTTATTACATTAGGAAACTAAAACATCCAATAATTATCTGAACTTATTCATAAAGGCACCACCCAATGTGATCCAGTAGACATTTCCAATATTCTAACAAATTCAATGCAAAGTCTCTTCCAGGAGATAATTATCCAAAGCCCACTTCTCTTAATCTCTCTGACCCCACCTCTGTAATCATTAAACATGTACTGAAGTTGTTCTTCAACACTAATACTTGGAACATGGAACCTCATAACATAACATGCCTGGCTGTTAAATAGTTTAAGGAGTGAATCTGCCAGCGTTTGTTTACTATTTAACCAGTGTTTAGCCACTAGCCTGGTTTCTGAAGTTTAGCAGACAGCAGCAACGTCACTTCACAGCCATCAGCTTGGCAAGTTTTATTTGCAAAGCAATGGAGCATGTAACAACCGACCTGTCAATTGATATTAAAAATCTCATAAGGCTAGTCTCACAGTCTTTTTTAGAATTGTCAAAGGTAAATCCTGTCTAATAAAACTGGTTAACTTCTTCAAAAGGGTAAAAAAACAGGCTGTTAATGGTGGCCACTGTCCAAACAGTGTACCTTGACCTAGCAAGGGTGTTTGACACCATTCCCCATGCTAACAGAGTAAATAAGCATTACAAAGAGCTCTAGGTTGTAAAATGGATAGCAAATTAGTCAAGAAAATCTGCATGGTGTGGGGAGCTGGTGCCGATTCATAGAGTATGAATGTGGCCAGTAGTGTCCTGCAGGTCACAATTCTGGGATCACTTTTCTTCAGGATTTACTTTTATCTCCAGACCATGAACGAAGACCATTAGCTAACCAAGTCTGCAGACTGAACTAGAAGTCATTTTCAGGTCCCCCTCAGATGCCTAAGCACTTCAGCAAGAACTTACCATCAAATACCTGCTGTACTAACAATGGGCTGAAATTAAAATGTTAAAAAGTACAGTATTGGCACATTTGGTAAACAACCCATTCCCCAGTACAAAGGCAATATCCCACTGCAAAATGAGAATGTTATTAAAACATTAGAACTTGGGTTGATAATGCCCTCTCCGCTGTCCAAGTAATGGCAGTAGCAAAAGTCCCTCTACTTAATGCAGCTAACTGCTAAAGGAATATCATCTTAATCTACAGAGGTCATTCAGTACTAATTAAACAATAACTGAATGCCACTGCCCCCTATGTGATGTACCTCACAAGGCAAGCTCAAGACCACTGGCTTAAAACCGTAAATTATGAGAAAAGACTGGAAGCACTATCCCTTTATTTAGTATTTTATTGCCTTCTGAGGAGAGATCTATACCTCATCTTCATTGCCATTAAGGACCCAGTCATCATCGACCTCTTGCATCTCCAGAAATCAAATAGTCCCACAGATACCAGTACCAAAGATCTATAATTACAGAATGAAGAGACATGCAACTCTGTATGAATTGCAGGAGGAATCAATTCTAGGCATACTGTAGGTGCTGCAAAGAGCACTTTTGGCTACCAAAGAATGAAATACTAATTTTACAAACTTTAATCATACTTTGACTTGGGAATTAGGTTCATTCCATTCATGGTGTTACAAACCCAAAAGATTTGGAGAAGTTTAACCAGGGAGAGATATTCATTGCACAGAGAACTCCACCCCTTTTGAGTAGACTCTCCCTCTGCAAATCAAGCAGTATCTTCCTTCAAATAAGACCCGGGTGAATGGGTCTAGCCTTTCTTGAAAAAGTGCAGAGTAAGGGTATGTATAAACAATGAATAAATGTGGCAATATTTTGCATGGAATGTTGTCTTTTTGGCATTATGTGGTTGTGATATCCAATATACATCTGAGATCAAAGTCAGCACCTACAAATCTGTGCGTATGGAGGTCACCCAGCAAAGAATGGCTCTATCCGCAGGCAAGTGAGGAGTAGATTAAGCTGAGTTTGTGTGTTTTAGGATCTTTTTATGAATATACACAGAAGGGATTGGGTGACTGACCAGGAGATGAATGGTCTTGCCAAAAGAAATGTTTTCCATGAATGGTGTTTTGTGTCAGCAGGTGCTGCAGATTTGAAGGGAAGAAAGGTTAGTTTCAACAATGTACGTCCAGGGGTGGTTTATGCTACTGGGTACAGACCCCCAGCTAAAAAGAAAGAGAAATGTGCTAACTCAGAAACTCAACTATTATTAAATTAAAAATAGTGATTTGTTGATTTACTGTTGTGTTTCTGATCTGCTGAACTCATTCTACGATCAGAAAAAAAAATGCTTCTTACAATTACCAGGCTGTTTTGAAAACAGTCCAGTATTACACTTCCTGATCATCAATCGGGTTTGATAGGTAGCATTTGGCAGTGACAGAAGCATTGCTCAGTGAGTGACTCAGTGCTGCATGATGCATGAGGAGCCCTTCCTATTGGCTTTGGCTGCATCAGGTGACTAAGGCATTCAGAGCAAGAAAAAGGAAATAGTTAATGTGGAAGGAGAAGTACAAGTGTGACAAGTGTGGAAAACTTAAAAAAAAAAAAATTCAAGCACTGTGTGTTCTACTGCCAGGCTGTGGGAAGATAAGTACTTTGTCCATGTACACGCGCACACATACAAACTACTGAAGGGGTTGTTGGGGGGGTGATATGTACTTTAGTGCATACATGGTTAAACTACTTAAAGGATCAATGTGGAAATGACTGATGGCCACATCTGTGTAGGGGGGAGTTAAAATAATTTTCTTTGTCCAATTGTTGCGATTTTTATTACAATATGATATCAGACTTTGAATATTCAGAGTTGGTTTTAACTGGATGCAGATATTGTCTGTGGATAAGTGACCAACACTTATTTAAAATAAGCATTTATTATTCTGGTTTGTCCATATTTTTTTTTACTTTAGCAGTCAAGCATCAGCACTGTATTTAAGTAGCTGTCTGTGGCAGTCTGAGCGAGGTGTGTGATAGCAACCGACCTATTGGCAGAGTGTTGCACTGAGAAGTGTTGCCATATAACAGCACTTGGTTCTCCTGTTGAGTTTTTGGTTGTTCCTTCCTTCTATGTGAAGTCCTTTTCTCTTTGTGGATTTTATCCAAATGTTTTGCTTTTTTTTCCTAGACACTCAGTAGTACAATACATGCCTCCGGCCATTTGTTTTTACTTTTCATCCCAGTCCAACAGCAGAGTGGTACACAGAAGATAACTGTCTTTTTGGAGAGGTAGGAAGCCAGGCACTATTCATAGAAAGACTGAATATATATCTTTACTCATGATCTTTTGTTCAAGCCATCAAGTCAAAATTAGTTAAAACAATATCAGATACACTTCAGTGTACCTACAGCGTTGACTTGTGGTGCCCTAGCAGGCCCCTCCAGACATAAATTACTCTAGAGATTTGGCCAGTTAGAGGGTTAAAGGCTTGGGGGGATAAAAATTATGGTAGGTAAAAAGTAAGTAGGATGAAAAAGCAAGAAAGTAGTAATCTGGGGGAATACAGGGGAGACTAGTGGGTAACAGGGGGATATAGTCAGTAAAGTGGTTAAAAGTGAGTTTATATTAAAGCAGTCTGTGGATGAAAATGAATGACCACATCTGTTTGATCACTGGCAACTTAGTGACCTGTCATAACATACCTCCACTGTATTTGGATCCACCGTTTCACCCTCTTTCAGTTGGTTCCTTCAGCCCCTCTCCCTTGCTTTGAAGTCACCAGTTGCCACTGTACACATCCCATGGTGGCACGGGATCCTTTAAAGCATAACAATTCATACACCTCAACCTTTTATACCAACTCTAAGATAACTAAGCCTCAGAGAAGAAGGAATAGTCTGACAAATGGCCATTCTGGACTTGGCATATGCCAGTTAGTTTTTTACCATTCTCTGTATTTTGGAACTTGCAGAAACATGCACTGACATTTCAAATGGTTAACTTTTAAGCCTTTTGATTGCTTACTGGTATATTTAACAATATAAACACTAGCTATCCAAAGATGTACAACTTCCAGTGCAAACATCAATGATTATTCAGCAGCAGTGTCATTTGTCTCATAGTAAAATAGTGCAATGTGTTTATACATTTTACACCATTTTGAATTTTTTTTAAATGTGCTTGTCTGTATCCCACAATACCACTACAAGCAGGAGGGGCTATTTTGCTGTTCAGGCAAAGTTTATGCTAATTAGTTATCCATATTTGTTTGGCTAGATGTACCCATTTCAAAGACTGTTCAGATTTTGAAAGTCCACAGGCTGAGAGAAGGTATCGTGTCAGTTCCATAATACGCTTATCTGCACCATGCGTTCTTCACAGGCATAGATAATAAAGTAATTCATTTGCTACTAAAACTCCTGGTTGTGCAAAATGGAAACTTAATTAGAACTCAGCTTAACATAGCAAAGTTGATGGCAAGGTTCATAGGTTCATAGGTAGGTACTAGGCTATTTGCCCGTGGGCATTTGTAAGCCTAGCCAGAGTGTGTCAGCTTTCGCCACCCCATTGATAAATTAACTGAGCCTCTGTCAGGCAGAGCCAATGAAGTGATCCCAGGGGTGTATTTTCTGTTACCCATCCACTCGTCAAGGCTTCTCTTGAAGAGTGTTAGTGAGGGGCTCTGCCTAATGTAGTTAGGAATTTTGTTCCAAAGCATGGGGAGTCTCTGTGACAGGAATCTATCCCTCCAGCATGTTCTATTTATTGTTGTGGTGAGGTTTAGCTCACTAGAGCATGTGGCTCACAGTGACTTGGACTTCTTTAAGTGGAGCATGTCCATCAATACTGAGTTGGACATGGCTTTGTAAGTCAGGCAGAGATCACCTCTGAGTATGCCACTGAGTATAGCCGGAGTTTTTTCAGTCGGGCTGCATAGGACATATGTTTGAGGCCAGTAATCCTCTTGGTGAGGTGCTTTTGTGATCTTTCAAGCTGTTGGAAGTGTCTTGTGAGGTACATCCCAAATGGGGCATTGTACTCTATGATGGGTCTGATGAGTGACGAGTAGAGGGGCACTATAATCTCTTTATTTCTAGATGCAAACCCCTTAGTAATTAGATGGGCCACATAGAAGGATTTCCTAACTACTTTGGCAATATGATTGTCAAAGGAGATATTACTATCTACCTGGGTCCCCAGATCTCTTATTACCTCTTCTGTATTAAGGGGGCTGCTGCCTATGTGGTAATTCGTGGGTGTTTTTTTTCTTTCCCAAATGGGATGACTATGAATTTTTTGGCATTTAGCTTGAGGCCATGACTTTGACACCAGGTGTCTGTCTCAGTAAGGCCTTTTTGGAGGATGTCCGTGTCAGCCGGAGAGTCAATTATGGCTCCCAGTTTGCAGTCATTGACGAACTTGGTTAGCCATAGTCCTCCTGTGTTTGCCTGTACTTCTGAGAAATATATGCCAAACAGTAGGGGTCCCAGAACCGAGCCTTGCGGGACACCACTTGTGACTGGTTTAGAGTCAGGCCTGGAGCCCGCTATTCTTACCATGTGAGTTCTGTCTGTAAGCCAGTTGGCAAGCCATCTTGTGACATAGGGGTTTATGTTCAGGCTGGTGAGTTTTTCTATAATACCCGAGTGAGGAATGGTGTTGAACGCC
Source organism: Protopterus annectens (assembly GCF_019279795.1). NCBI lineage: Eukaryota > Metazoa > Chordata > Ceratodontiformes > Protopteridae > Protopterus > Protopterus annectens. The sequence goes on from NC_056728.1 coordinate 76,559,754, forward strand.
TTGGCGAGATCAAGGTAGGCTGTGTGAACCACCTTTCCCTCGTCTATGGCCTTGGTAACTGTCTTGAAGAAGTCAACCAGGTTTAGTAGGCATGATCTGCCCTTAACAAAGCCGAACTGGGTCGGGTCAAGTGTTTGGAGGTTCCCAATGTCTTTGTTAATGAGTTCCATGATGATGCGCTCCATAGCCTTGCAGACCAGGCTAGTCAGGCTTATGGGGTGATAGTTACCAGGGCCCCTCCTTTGTGGAGCGGAACAACCATTGCTGTGCTCCATTCTATGGGCACGTAGCCTGTGGAGAGGCTGAGGTTGAACAGCGTGTTTAGGTGGGGGGTTAGTTCGTTCTGTAGTTCATGCAAGATGCAGCCTGGGACACCATCTGGGCCCATTGATACTGTGTTTTTGGCTTTTGAAAGGGCTGTTTTCACCTGTGCTTCTGTGATTTCCAGGACACTGCACTTTTCCGGTATTGTTGTGTGCCCTTTTGAAGGTGAGAGGGAGGTGAAGTTTGCACTGAATCTATCTGCCAGTATGTTTGCAATATCAGTAGGTTCAGTATATTCTGTGCTATTTTGCACTATCTCAGAGCATATCTGCGAGTTGCCACTTAGATTCTTGACATAGCCAAAGAAGGCTTTGTGGTTATCTTTTGAATCCTTGGCTATTTTTCTTTCGAAGTTAGCCTTGGATGATTTTATGAAGGACCTTAGTTTCTTACTGATACTGATCAGGGATGTCTTTCCTTCTTGAGATTTGCTTTTTTTCTGAACTAGTTTCCTCCTTTTGTTGTATAACCTGTTTATGGCAGGGGTCCACCAGACTGGTTTCCTTCTCTTAGGGAGAGTGAGTCTTGGTTTTGCTAGGGATGGCACGATCCATGCATCCTTGTAGGTGCTCATAGAGTGCAATTGTAAAGGATTCTGCATCTTGGGCAGTGTTATCCTTTAGCGTGGGGGCTGTGAAACTTACCACCTCTGCCTTAAGTAAGGTGAAGTTTGCTTTAGAAAAGTTTTTCACTGTGGTTTCCTTGGTTGGGGGTGGTAGTGGGGTGTGGACATCCAGGGTGATTACTTTATGGTCTGATCTAACCAGAAGTACTCGGCATCTATTGCCTGGATCTGCTGTGTTTTTGTCTGTATAGTATAAGACTAACAGGAAGTTTGTAGCTCTTTAAGGACAAGTAGGCACCTTCTTAATTTACTAATTGATTAATTGAGATGTTCTATTTTTGTATAAATACTCTGTTAATTGGTTTGTAGTTTGTCTGATGAAGGTAGGACACAGATTCTACCGAAAGCGCTTATTAAAACGGTTTGTTTTAAGGTTCATCCGCCTGCTTTGTTAACTTTGCTCACAGTGTTACTCGCTAAATTTTGTTTTGTATTTTGTTTATTATTGTTTTAACTTAAACCAGGCTATTAAGCCTCATGGTCTCGACAATTATTCTGCAGAGTGGCTGTTGTAGTCAGCTTATTCCTCTGCATTTGTGAAAGTGTAATTCATAAAAGGTCATTTCCCTGACCATAACATCCCCTACAAAATATAACAACTCCATTTTATTAGCCAACCTTGCAGCATTTCCCTCCTGTAATTTGTCAGTACTTTACAGAAAGTGTTGCTCACTGTAACAGGCATCTAAGATTTTCCATTTAAGGCAACATCATTACTGTTCCCCTAGCAAGTCTGAAAAAAGTTCCAAACATTTGCATCCTGAACCCATATACATCTCTGTTCTGTATGCACATCACACCAAACCTTGTCTTTCAAGTCTCCTTAAAAGAAAAAAAAAATGAGTGTTGGGAATAATGGCATTTGCCTTGCCCACCCTTCGACTGAGTAGAAAAACCTACATTCAGTCACTGGGAACAAGACAGGCCTCTTATGCAAAACCTGTTATGTTCATGTGCAGCAGGACACAACTCTCTACTGCCACATGAAGGGGAAAGTGAAGTAAGATTCACATGCCTTTAGATGGCGCTCAGGATGTCAAAAGGGCAATGACCAGAGGTATGACAGCACCACAAAGGCAGAATGTAACCAAGTGTTCTGTAAAAAATTGCAAATAAATCATCCACTCCCATGCTGTGGTGGGATAAAGCCCTATGACCCATGTTGGATTAGGGACTAGGGTGACTGACTTGAGGAGCAGGGAAAGGTAAAGCATGCACATCCTGTGTAGGAGGACGCTGGTTAATATGCTTGTTAAGGGTAGGCGTGGTCTAAAGAGGAACTGCCCTCAGACAACCAACAAGCACAGTGAGTGGGGAAAGGAAAGGTAGTAGAAAATAAAAAAAAAATACCAGATGGAAGCACAAATGAGTAAAGCCCCCAGGATATCCTTAGGATTCACAACTTGGCCCCAGCAACACTGGAATAGGTCTGGGCTGGGTGTAGGAGAATAGCTGGTAGACCTGGCATTGACATGGAGCACTGGGGGCCAGACAGAAAATCTAGGTCTGACAGGACCCCAAAAATTACAAATAAATTATTCAAAGTATGCCTATATACCACAGCGTACATGGTATATTCCTGGCTATGACTATGTATGCTGTGTGTGTACACCTAGAAGCAGACCTCTCAAAACAGAAGTCACGGTTAAAAGTAGATACACATGAAAAATTCAAAACAATGAAAACGTCTGCACTTTCATGCCAAAACAGCACTACTACATCAGCTTGCACTCTTGAAAAAAATTCTAATCTATAAACTTGGATGCATTTGAGACATTCTGTGACATGTTATACGTTTATAGGGAATATTAGGCTAGCTGGGCTTGAGGGCCATTTTAAGCCTAACCAATTTCCATTTCTGTGCTCAAATTAACCTTTCCCACTTGGTTATAGTATGTCCCTATCCATCCCATGGTCAATAATAATCATACCATTTATAAATCGAGGGCACCCATGCATGGTACAAGGCATTTAGGAGCTGTCTCTGTCCATTAGTAGTACAGGGGCAGTTCTGGAGTAAATTTTCTATTTCCCATCCGTAGATCCAAGCTGTGCTTAAATATGGACAGGGATAAACCTTTACATTGATGAGGAGTCTGTCCCATAGCAGCCTCTGCAAGATAATCTGGTCCATCCAAATCGTTCTGTTGATGATGAAAACATACTATTCTTACATTTGACATACTACATCACAACTTTAGCCGGATTTATATGAATTTATGATTTTATTAACTAGATACACATGATTTTGTTTTGATAACTAAAACACAGTAGACCTTATACATTTCTAAAATTTTTCAAAGGAAGAACATCACCCCATTTAACAGAAAGTTCAATTTAAGAGGTACCTGCACAATGCAATCAAAAAATGTTTAATCATGACTCGGCTAACGGCTATACAGGAAGCATCAGCAGCTTTAGTTTCAATGTAAACTGTTTATAGTTAGGCCTGCCACGTGATCAACACACTCACAATACTTAGTTATGCCTTCCTGTGGCGTAAAGCTTCAGTCTGAGGTACCTGGTATACACACCCACCACACACACACACACAAAATGATTAAGTACACTACATGTAGAGTACACACAGGTTGTCTTATACAACAATTTCAAATATTAATGACTTCGGAATAAAACAATTCAATATCTGGCTGTATGCCACGGTCATTCTGTGGCCACACCCCAGCTCCATTGTTGCTACACTGTTAAAATGCTATGAGAGAAAACATGTTTTGAGACTTTGGGATAAGCAAAGTTACCTTGTAGCTTAGCTCAGAGTGCCAAACACAGATTAATTATTCCCACAGGCTCCATTCACAGCACTCTTTTAAAAAGCTCTTCTTGATTAATGTGAAACTAAGTGGCTTAGTAGTGTGCAATTCTGAACTGCAATAATTTTCCTGACTTTTGACCTCAACGTTCATATGGTCAAAAAAAAACAAAAATGCTAAAAAAAGTTCATTTTTTATATATATATATATATATATATATATATATATATATATATATTCACTCCAAAAAGGCTGTACACTCTTAGGTGGTCATTTTTAATATCAGCATTAATGTATAATATTAGCAACACAATAATGCAGTATGTATAGCATGCCAGCTGCTTTTTCCAAAATACACACACAGTTGTATTTAAACATCATTCTGCTGTTAAAATTAACATTTGTGAAAAACGCACCTGTCCTAGTTGAAAAAAATCATGCTTCACTCCCCATGTGGTAAGTTGCTCCCAATTTAGAAGTATACAGATCATAAAATTTGTTCTAGAGATGAGAAATCCTCCCTCTTTCTACTCGCACAGACTTTAGTACAATCTCTAGTTGTGTACTTAATGATGTAATCATATGGCTGGCCCAGAAAATGTGTTCTACTGACTTGAATAGATTATACATGCCTGCATGTCTCAATTTACACAGCTATTCATAACTTCTTCCTATTTTTAATTAATCCATGCTTCTATTAAGCAATAAGCAAGAGCAGTTCTGACTAGCTATGCTAATTATAAAATGCACAGAAGTATCATCTATCTCATTAATGTCAATAAAGCATAATCCCATGCTGATTATATGGTGACACTGCTTGGCACACCAGCATGGGGGAGATCGCACTCAAAACTGACTAGGAAATGGAAGGGGACAGCTTGTTTGGCCTCTTCAGAATAAAATTACGTTCTTTCCCTTCTAGCATGGGAGCAAATGACACAAACTTAATTCTTCACTGGATAGCATGTGAATCACTGATTTCAAAAGAAAGCATGAAATATTTTCATACTAAATATGAAGCATATTTTTCAAAAATTGACCAAATGCCTTGTTTATCGGAATAGCCTGTGAAGTTTATTTACCCTGATTTTGAATTGTAGTATATAGTTTGCAAAACAAGGGATGAATTTAAAGTTCCATTGTTCTACTAACTGTTGATTTCAGTTTTCCACGACCTCCCACATGCAGACATTAATGATGTTCTTTGTCTGTGGTACACAGTCTCCTGCTTCTGAGCAAATGTCTTCAAGAAAGGGGGGACAAAGGCCCAAAACAAAATTTGATGAACAGACCAAAAATACAATGCAAAAATCTGGATGTTCTGCGAAAATCTGAACAGTTGAGAGCTATGGTCAAGAAGACTTTTCCAACCGCTGACTGACCGCTGAGAAAATTTTACACATTCCCAAACCACAACTTCTTGTTATGCAGTGACAGACATGGTCACACACACACACAGACACACACACACACACATATGTATATATATATATATATATATATATATATATATATATATATGTGTGTGTGTGTGTGTGTGTGTGGATCTACTTCATTTAAACGAAAGTGCATTTAAACGAATCTGACTTACCCAAGCTGACTCCACCGAAATGACATTACAATGGACGCATGGACTGCCAAATTCCTTTCCCTGTGAAAGGAACCACTTTCACTTATGATATATATATATATATATATATATATATATATATATATATATATATATATATTTATATATGCATACATACATACACACACACACACACACACACACACACACACACACACATACACACACACACACACACACACACACACATACACGCAGCTTTTTCTTTTGTGAAGTAAAAGGTTGTAAAACCAAAACATATCTAATTGGTAATCTAGTTAAAGCTGGGCAAAATATTTAAAATGACATTTGTCTTTTCATTTTTCTTTCCTGTTTTTCCTGCATATTTAATGCACGCATATGTTTTTCAATTGGTTTAATATCAGATACTTTATTGTTTGAAAGTGAGATCTTCCTTTAATATTGATATATATGTTTTATAAAGGAAAGTTTTGGTCTGGTTTTGAAATTCATAGAATTTATTTTGAATCATTGCACAAGACTCACAACAGTCTGTTGGTTCGGTTTCTGTTTGTAGCATTTGCTGTCAATTCAAACTTCAACAAAAAAATTTGAAAAAAACTTCACGTTAGCAAGCACCAAATGTGAATGCCATGTTCATGTGGGAATTTTTTTTTCTGGCAGTTATTTGAAGACTAAATTTTATTTTGTAGTCCAGATGGTACAGTGTCTTCAGAACCTACATTTTTTTTACCCTTATTTCTGATCAAACCATATTAACATTTGTGTTTTGTATACCTGCATTTTCCTTTTATGTATTAGCAATGCTATTTACTTCCCTGCAATAATCAGACCTCATCTCATACAGACCCTCTCTGCCTTCTTTCTGATCAGCAAAAATGAATAACTACATGGAAAACAGAAAATTGTTGGTATTTCTAGTATTTTTGTTGCCTATGTTGTGTGTTTAGGGGCTTTTAAAAGGAAGTAGTCAACCAGCAAACTCCTGCAGGTTTAAGAATTCATGCTCTCAGTGCCAGAACATTCTACTGTGCTGATCATTTAATCATTTTATATAGGAAGCTTTCTAAATGTCATGAATGAACTATTTCTGATAAAGTCCACTTACGAAAACTAGTTTTACTTATTCAGTGTTAGTGCAATAAAACAGTTTTGAAGTAAATATTGTACCCGGCAGACTACTGTTCCTTGCAATTATGGTCTTATCAGCAAAAACGAGATCTTATGTTTCTTTACTTACCAAAGGTTAGTATCATACAAAGGATACTTTACTTCCTGATTGCAGTCCCAGTGTTATGTAAATTGCTGTCAGAGAATGTCAGAATATAAAGACTTGTGTTCAGGTGCTGAGATAAACCTAGCTGCAGTCCCAGGCCCTAACCTCTTAGCAAAGTGGGGTTTAGGACTTAAACATACAGGACACCCTTGGCATATATCACAGGCAATGAATACAGGAAGGAAAAATCATAAGTTGGACAGTTCTGTGATGAACAAATGTGTGATACCATCAAATCAAATTGCTTAGGAAGTCACAACTGTCAAGGGTCTGTAAGGGCAGAGCCTGCACCAAGGGTTGGAAGGGGTTATGGAACTGCCCCTTACAAGATAAATATTAACAATAGTCATCCTGAAGTCATTGGGCAGTTCAGTGCACCTTGCCCTGAGCTTGACTCCTTAACATCCATTTACTTATTTTATGTGTGGATTTACTTCATACAAATTTGGATGACATTTCATAGGTAGTACTGTCCAGGATCCACAAAAATTGATCCCTTATGCGGAGAATGTGGCTTCTGGCAGTACTGTTCATTGGCAAAAGCCAAAAGTCAAAGCTGTGCTAAGACACAGATCTCTGCTAGGTAGTCATGCTGACCTCAAGTCTTTGTTTACTAAGTGAAAAAAATGTTAAGTGATATGTACGAAATGTGACTACCACAGGAGATGTTTTTTCTCATCCAACTATCTCTTCCGATGTTGAACTTTAATAGTTTTATTCAGACCACCCATTTAAGAGTACTTAAAGTATTGCTGTTATCCTTGTGACTGGTCTAGAAGGGAGGAATATGAAATGGTATTTATTCACATATGCATTACATAATTTACATATCTTTAATGAGATTGTTGTAGGGATGTTGCAAATACCATTGTGCACCTACATACTTTTTACCTGGTAAGATTGCTTCTATGACTTTTTTTTTTTCTAAAAATGTTCCTTCAGTAAACTGTGCTCCAGTTCCAGATACCAAGTCTTGTATCAGGCCAGGAGCTAGACAAGGATGTGAATTTGCCGGGGACATCCAATAAATCCTATTACAAACTCCAATATCTTAAATAAAAATCAACACTTTCTTTTAACCCTAGTCTGCTTTGCTGAATATAATTGGTTAAATCACTATGGATGATTTATTTGGATTATGAGCACCTGAACTTATTAAGCCATCATCTGCATTTTAAAAAAGCAACACTCAAACCTCTGGATTCATGTTTCAAGGCCATAGACAGCACCCCATCGGTGCAGGGTTTCAAGGCCTACCACGCATTCAGCTCTACCACACGAGATGAAGGCACTAAAGGTGGCAGTCTCCATATTTGTAAAATAACACCACTACTTCCAAATTACCACTAACATCAATTCTCATGTAATGGCTAATTAAACACCCCCTCTACACCCACATCAGCCCATAACTCCTAGCTAGGATTGAATCTCTGTGCATCAAGCCTAGCATCTTTCTGCTAGGGGACTTGAATTACTCTATGAAATGAGAGAGAAACATCCTGTAGCATGTATGCCCAAGGATATTTGTTTATTTATTTAACATTTGTTAACCATTACCAAGAATGGTGCAACAATGGAAGTGATTGCCAACTTCAACAAGTGACTTCATTTTTGATGTCATTCAAAGGGAGGTCCAGTAATACATCAGCCTTGGAAGAGATGTCCGACAGTCCTAGCTGTTTGCCAGACTGCATTTATCCCCCGCCACCAGGCATCTGTATATTAGCTAAAGGCTTGTCCACTCCTGTAGTACTTTTTTAGGCAATGTCAGTCCTTAAAAGCTTCTTACATAAAACAGAATCTAGATAACAGAATATAACACTACTTAATATTAGGAACCTGATCAAAAAACTCCACTCCCTACAAGTACTCATTACCCTGGAAAGCATAAATATATGCATAGTCACAGGCACATGTTTCAAGACCATAGATAGCACCTGATCAGTGCATGGTTTCAAGGCCTACCACGCATTCAGCTCTACCACACGAGATGAAGGCACTAAAGGTGCCAGTCTCCATATTTGTAAAATAACACCACCTCTGGTCTACTTCCAAATTACCACTAACATCAGTTTTCACATAATGGCTAATTAAACACCCCCCTCTACACCCCCATCAGCCCATATCTCCTAGCTAGGATTGAATCTCTGTGCATCAAGCCTAACATCTTTCAGCTAGGGGACTTGAATTACTCTATGAAATGAGAGACATACATCCTGTAGCATGTATGCCCAAGGATATTTATTTATTTAACATTTGTTAACCAGGATATATTGTGTTCAAAAATGCAAACTCTCTGGACCAGTCAGTCTGTTCTCCAAACAGTGCCAATAAAATACTGGAGTTGGTCCTCACCAATGTGGGCCAGGTATGCTCCCTACCAATTGTAATTCCCACCCTCCCTGGTCAAATCGGCCCAAAAATTGTTTCACGTTCATCTCAACATTGAAGCCAGAATTATCCTCCATTACCTTGGTATTTAAAGATTATACCAAGCCTAGTCTACTGAAATGGAGTTATGAGGCTAAATTCAATATCCCCTTCCAACTAGATTTGTCCACTGCTTATGAAGAATATACTTTACTGACAAATTCTATGCACATGTGAATAGCTGCATAAATGCATCTGTTCCTCCAAAGAAAATGCAATGCCAAATTCAAAAATACATTTCTGTGGTGGAGTCAAAATATAAACAGGCTGTAGAACAAAAGAAAAAAAAAAACTCACTGCACATAAAAATACATTTAACACAGGTTAAATGACAGGTTCAGCGCAAACTCCCCCCCCCCCCACCAAAAGGGCTAATATCTATCCCAGCAGAGTGCTGCCCCCCTGACATCTCAGATGCTCAGGTAAGAGCTGCCCTCTCCAAAGCAAGAAACACAGCATCAATGGGACCAGACAGTGTCCCGGCTGCCCTACATGAACTCCAAGAAGAGCTAAACCCAAACCTAAAACTACTGTTCAATCTCAGCCTTACTACAGGATATGTACCCAAAGAGTGGCGTACAGCAACAGTGGTCCCTCTCCACAAAGGCGGTGCCTCAACGGATCCTGGAAACTATCGCCCCATAAGTCTCACTAGCTTGGTCTGCAAAGCTATGGAAAGGATCATCATGGACCTTATAAATAAAGATATTGGGGACCTACAGACACTGGATCCTACCCAGTTCGGCTTTGTTAAGGGCAGATCCTGCCTCTTAAACCTGGTCAATTTCTTTGAAACAGTCACCAAGGCCATTGACAAGGGGAAGGTGGTCCACACAGCTTACCTGGACCTCACAAAAGCCTTCGATACAATACCCCACTCGGGCATTATAGATAACCTCACCAGCTTAAATATAAACCCCTATGTCACTAGATGGGTTGCAAACTGGCTCAAGGACAGAACCCACATGGTTAGAATAGCTGGAGCCATGTCAGACTCCAAACCAGTTACAAGTGGCGTCCCACAAGGCTCAGTCTTGGGACCTCTCTTGTTCGGTATATATTTCTTGGAGGTACAGGCCAACATGGAAGGACTGTGGCTGACCAAGTTCGCAGATGACTGCAAACTGGGCACTATAATAGACTCTCCAGCTGACACAAGCATCCTCCAAAAGGGCCTCATAGAAACAGACAACCTGATGCCAGAGCCATGGCCTCAAGCTAAATGCCAAAAAGTGTATAGTCATCCCCTTTGGCAAAAACAAAGTGCCCACAAATTACCACATAGGTGGTAATCCATTAAGTACAGAAGAAGTAATTAGGGACCTGGGGACCCAAGTTGATAGCAATCTCTCATTTGACAACCACGTGGCCAAAGTGGTTAGAAAAACATTTTATATAGCCCACCTAATCATGAAGGGATTCACATCTAGATCAGGGGAGGTCATCGTGCCTCTTTACTCATCCCTCATCAGGCCCATAATTGAGTACAATGCCCCTTTGGGATGTACCTTACCAGACACCTGCAGCAACTGGAAAGACCCCAAAAGTACATCACCAAGAGGATCAAGGGCTCAAACAGATGCCGTATGCTGCCCGGTTAAAGAAACTCCAGCTCTACTCAGTGGCATACCGCCTGCTCAGAGGCGATCTGTGCCTGACTTATAAAGCCATGTCCAACCCGGAATTAATGGACATGCTGCACCTCAGAAAATCCAAATCCCATCGAGCTACACGCGAGGGACTTAAAGCTCAGCACTGAAATAAATAGGACATGCTGGAGGGACAGATTCATAACCCAGAGGCTCCCTTCACTCTGGAATAAAATCCCAGTCCAGGTTAGGCAGAGTCCCTCATTGACTCTCTTCAAGAGGAATCTTGATGAGTGGATGGGAGATCGTAGGTTTACCCCGGGTATCACTTCTGTGTCACTGTTAGACAGAAGCGCAGTATACTAACCTCGAAAAAGGGCATAGCAAAATTAATTTAAAATGGGTGGCGAAAGCCATACACACTCTGGCTAGGCTTATAAATGCCCTAGGGCAGATAGCCTAGTATGAACCTATGAACCTATGAACCTATGAACACAAGATGCAAAAAAAGGTCTTGCTAAATTTGACAGGGATCAACCAAAGCCACATATGTACAAATTTCCACCAAGGCAAAGGACAATCACAAAGCCTTCCTTAACTAGTTTAGAAGGCTTACAACAATGCCCAGCACTACACAGAGCTAATAGTCAATTATATCACATACTAACACCCTGAGGATAGAGCTACCCCATTCTATTACTGGATAATTGTAACTAAGTTCACCCCCACTCCAATATTTCTGGGTCTTATACCCCCATATCTACATGTAAAGTCCTCAATTTACTGTCTGAGGCCACAAACACTGCTTCTTTGGGAGACAAATAACATACTGGGGAGATTACTGGCCCTCCTGAAACATGACCCATCACATCTCTCACAGAGGCTATTCAATGTCAGCCTCTAAACAGACTGTGCCTGATAGATGGTGGACAGCATCTGTCATTTCCTTTCACAAAGATGGAGCATCTATGGACCTGAGCAACTTTAGACCCACAAGTCTGACCAGCTTCATCTACAAGGCTATAGAAAAGATTTACAGAACTAAGAACTATAGGAAGCATACAAAGTTGGCCCAAGCTAGTTCAGATTTATCAAAGGAAGATCATGCCTATTTATCCTGGTTTACTACTTTGAAAAGCTTATTGAAGCACTGGATGAGTGGAAATCCGTACACACCGCATATCTAGGCATTACAATGGTGTTAGACAGCATGCCAAACTCTGGTATAGTAGACAAACTCTCCAAGCTAAATTTAACTCATTGGCTAGCAAGTGTCTCACAAAGAGAACCAAGGAAATTAGGATGGGATTCTCTAACTCCTCCAGAAGACCCAAAACTATTGGTGCACTCCAGGGTTCAAGCCTCAGGACACTTTTTTAGCATTTACTTCTGAGGTCAAAGCTACTGTTAAGGGTTTATGGCTGACCAAGTTTACAGAGGACTGTAAACTGCCATCAAAAACTTCCAGAAAACACTAACATCCCTCCACCCCCAGTCAACTTTTCCCAGACCAATAGCAGCTGCCAAAACCATGGATAAACTAAATGCCAAGGAATGTCTAATATCATCCTTCTGCAAGCACATCCCTTGCAGCTATCACAGCGACAAAACACTCTGATCCAATAGTTTGTGACCTGGGATGCTTAACAACGAACAACTGTCCTTCAGTAATCACATACCCTCTATCCTTCAGTAATCACATACCCTCTATTTTAAGTCCTTGTTCATTGCACAGTTTATTATAAATGGTATGACAAACAGACACAGAGATGTGATTGTTCCACTGTACTCTACAGTTAACAGGCCAATCACTGAGAATAATTCCCCCTTAAGTATGCTCCTGTCCAAACATTTATCACAACATGAATGCCCACAACACTAAGAAAATTAAGGGGCTAGACAAAAAAATGCTAACAGTCTCAAAGCCTTGCCCCTGTTTAGTGTCACACAGGTACTGAGCAGTGATCTTTGTCTCAGACCCTGTCCTGTCAGACCTACTACACACATGCATGTCTAATGGGGGTATAAACACCCACTCAAGAGATCTCAATCTCATTTGAAAAAGAAATAGAACATGTAGGATAGATATGCATCAGAGAACACACCACATCTTTATATGTAGAGGAAGGTTATTGCAAACAAGAACATCTTACATAACTTAAATGTAATCTGGAGAAATGGATGGGTAGTAGCAAATTCACCCCTAGTTTAGCACCACCCTTGTTCCTCATGGATAGGGGACAACATACAAATGCAAGTGCAACTCTTGGTTAATTGTACTTAAAATATGAAGGGAAAAAAATTCATGGAAATGTATTTCTAAGCTTCTAAAGAGCATCACAGCTGAATAGCCTTGTAGGTACAAATAAACCTATAACATGTAGCTCAATTACTTCCGCATGTTTTGCTATTACAAAGTTTGTTACATGCTTGTGCAAAATCTACACATTTCAGTGTATTTCTAAGCTAACAGATTTCTCAAAATATTATCACTTTATATATCACAGACTTCATTACATTATTTCTTGAAAAGGTTTCTCTCGAGTTACAGCTGTGATCCTACCTTCTCAGCCAAATTTACCTACTCAATGACACATACATTGCAAGATTTTGGATCAAAATGTCTGATTACCAAAGTAGCAAGCTCTTCAAACATTTTACTGTATGACGTTTTGCAAGAGGCATCTTCATTAAACTGTGTGTTGTCTATAAAACCAGTTAACCAAATTCCTTGTCTTTCTCAAGCAGCAAGTACTATCAGAAGAGAGACTACTTCAGATGTCTTCCAAACTATGAATCAACAAACTAAAATTACATTTCCTAATATTGGGAAGCACAAAATGGCTACAGTATCAATTGAATTTCTTACACCATTTTAGTCCTATCCACAAGCAAGAGATTCTTTCAATATGTACTGTTTGCATGAATTACAGAAAGTGCATGGATGGTGATTCTACTGCGCTTAACTTCTGGTTCTACAAAGTTTAACCAATAAAGTTTGTTTTATTAACGGACTTTCAATTTCTGTGGATTTGTCCTAAGATCTGACTTTTGCTCCATAGGGGGTTCTTTCTGAGAGGTTACTGAATTACAGACATCACAAATATTAAAACTAAATTCTTTCTTTCAAATAAGAGCAGCCATAGACAGTTCAATTTGCTATCAGAAGAGTTCACCTTCTATTAAGCTGCAAAAGCAGAATCTGACCAACACTGGTATCTTAAAGCAACTAAAGACATGGGAAGAAAAGAAGTTAAAATAACCACTTTTTATGTATTAACTCAGGGGTTCCCAAAGTGTGCGCCGCGGCACCCTGGGGAGCTGCGGCTTCCTCACAGGGGCGTCACGAACTAATACCCTTCATTTATGATGTTTTTTCTTTTTTTCTTTTGTTTTTTAATTTTCGTGGTGTTTGAGCGGATGTCATCATGTGCGCGATGACATCAGCTCCGTCAGGGCCACCAGCCTGTCAGTATTGAGCTGAAGGAGCTCACATCAACGTTGTGCACTCATTTCTGGCTGGCCTGGTTGTTGCGAGCAAGACCGGGTGACTTTCGGGAACATCTGGGTCTGAATGGAAATAATGTTCGGGGAATAGAGGACCTAAACAGGAGGGAGTGTGTGAACTATGATGGAAATGAATTATGTTTGGGGAACGGGAGTGTGAAAACTGACCATATTTGGGGAACGGGAGTGTGAGAACAGACCTGCTGCAGTAAGGAAACTTTTCTGATTATGGTCTGGGAAGTCTGTGTGTGTGTGTGTGTGTGTGTGTGTGTGTGTGTGTGTGTGTGTGTGTGTGTGTGTGTGTGTGTGTGTGTGTGTGTGTGTGTGTGTATACAAGTTTATATGAGCCTTTAAGTGATTTCTGATTAGTTCTGTTAACATGCAGTGCTATTTTTATTTTTTTATAACTGTGTTCCCAGGTTTAGTAATGGTATTCACAGTCATATGTGTATTTTTTTCATGTGAGTCTAAAGTGTCAAGTTTGTTAAAGGAGTTGCTATGTTTGGAGGGATATTACCCAGAGGAAAGATATGCATCTTTCTCTTACTTTTACTCTTTTACTCACTGCTGTGATAAAATAATAGTAATAACCAGATGTACCAAGCCCATACCACCCAACTGCACAGACTTACTCAGTATTTACCGAGTTTATGGGTTCAAATGAAGGGGTGCCATGATTCCCAAGTGGTACTCTTTCATTTCCAATTTTTTCCTTTGTTTTTTTTTTTAATTTTCGCGCTGATGGAGCTGATGTCATCATGTCCGCGATTATGCCAGCTCCATCAGGGCTACCAGCCTGTCGGAATTGAGCTCCTTGGAGCTCATGTCATGCACGCAGAACATTCTGCTCAAATGCGAGTGGGAACGGCAGAAATAATGGCAGCAGCACTGAATGGATTATGGCAGACCCGCAAACAAGCAACGCAATCCAGAGCACTGAAAGGAAGATTTAAAAATGCCAGCAGGAACGGCAGCACTGCAGGTTTCTTCCAATTCGAGAACAAGCTTTTCACCCATGAAGGTACGTAGCTCATAGTGGTATTTCTCTGCTAACTGGGGACTGTAACATTTCAATTTCGCAACTTCTAAGGTGCTTCTGTTAGGGCAGATCTTTTTCACAACTTTTAGAGGAAAATGAAAGTGAAAACAGAAACGAACTGCTTTATGCAGAAGTACTGACAGGGTGTTATCAATACAAAAGGCACTTAAGTCTGGTGCCACAGAGTCCCCCTCCCAAACCACTGCAACTGGCATAGTTAGAACATTTGCGTTGATACGGAGAGTATAACAAGCACAACAAACGAATCGCCCACCCCAGAAAATCAAGCACGTCAGTGGCACATGGCTTTTGCTTCTTTAATTGATTATTGATTTTTACATGTACACCCCCATAACCCTCCTCACACCTCGCAAACCTATTTCATAGTACTTTTTATTTCACAGTACAATATGTACAGCACCAGAATTAAACCCAATGCACACATCTCGGCATACCTCTCAACTGTCCAGATTTCCACAGATGTTTACATTTTTACCTTATATTTTTCAGTTTCTTCCTCATAAAACCTGTAATTTTCAGGCAAATTACTAAGGATTGAAGTAACTAAATAATGACAGACATTTCAGTTACAGACTTTATATCCTTCAGAGAATGCAGGTTATTGCAGCAACCTTCAATCTTGCACCCCCTCACCAAGTTTAAAACACCAATATTTAAATGTTGCCCCTATTTAAGGTCTTTCTGCTAAGGGGTTCAGAGATGTGAACCCTATTATCAAGCCATGCCTACCATCTCCTTTAATATAAGCCATACACTTGGTCAGGTCACTAAAAAGTGGTTGTAACTGATCCCTCAACCAAACTGCTGCATGGAAGCTGAATATTTAGAAATAATAGTCGCTATAATAATAAAACCAACAACTCTGAATCTTTTATCCCCAAAATGTGAAACAAATGGGCAAATGTAGAGCATCTGATAATTCTAACTAGGAAGCATAATTAAAAATGATTATTTCATGCTTAAAGTTCTTGATGAATTAACATTATTCAATGTAATTTGCCATAAATATTACTTAAAAGCATTCTAAAGAATATGGGTGCATTAATATACAACTGACTGCCCAAAGTAAAGGGAGAGAATTAGTGTGTGTGAAATGCCCCAAGTGAATATACCTAGTGGCTAGAGGAGGTACTCAGGCTCAAATCTTGAACCTTTGGTACAACTGACAACAGCCTAAAGTCCCTACTCACCACCCCTTGTGAAAGCTCTGGATTTATGCCTCATATTTTGTTCTATTCCTCATAAAATCTGTGGTTTTGTGGTAAGTCAGTGAAGGACTGAATTCAGTAAATGATGACAGGCATTTGAATTTCAGACTTAATATACTTCACAAAATAAATGGTAACACAAAACCTTTTATTCTAGCACTTTTCTAAGTTTATAAGGTCAGTACTTGAAATTTGTCCTTATTTTTAGGGTGTAATGTATTCCCCTGCTATTGGCTTTGTCCAGATTTTTTTGTGCTAACAGGTTGAGAGCTATGGTGAGAAGTGAGAACTGAATTCTGTATTCCCCATTATTGGTGTTGTTCAGGTTTTTTTGTGCTAAGAGATTGAGAGCTATGGTAAGACGTGAGAAATGAATTCACTAAATGATAGCAATTTAAGTTCAGGAAACTGCTGATCTGGCATAGTGGTATGTTGCTCTGACTGTACTGCACAGGGTCCTCCTGGGGTCAAGACTTGGCAATGAAACACATGGTGGTAACACAACATTTTATTCTAGCAACTTTCCAAAATTATATAATCAAGGTTTAAAATGTGTCCCTGGTTTTTGGGCTTTTGTCCCCCGCAAAAAAATAAATAAGTAAAATTTGGATTTCTTGTGCTGCAAAGTTGAGAGGAGATACAGTTGAGTGGCGTTTACAAGAAGCCGAGACCTTCAGGGGAAGAGAAGTTTAGTGTGGCTTATGCTGTGTCTGCTTGCATTGTTAATAGCATAACAGGTTTAATGCTTGCTTTTGATGCAGAAGACTGCAGGTTCTACTCCCACAGTCTGTAGATGCATTGCTGATACTGTACTGTGCTGTACTTTTAAAGGGGGTGGGTGTAACAAGTCAAGAATGTAGCTACAAATAGAACAGAAGTGAACAAATGTCAAGCACAAGGGCATTTGTGTCTCAGTGGAAAGAGCAAAAAATATTAACCCAAATTCAGGAACAGAAAATCAGAATAATTATATTCTGTGCTGCATTATAAGAAAACAAAATGTGTGTGTGGAGGTAGACTTTTATGATGAAAATGTTCTGAACTGGGCAGTTTTGTCATTGGTTCATTTTGTTTCATTGCCTACTGGAAAAATGTTCAAACAGTAAATTTAAAATGCGCTCTAAGTCTAAAAAGTGTGTTGCATTATACAAGGAATATAATTTAATAAGGTCAGGAAGGTGTATCAAAGAACCCATGTATGTTTCTTGTTTTGTGTGCAAGGGGCCTATGATTTGAAAACAGCCCAAAGGTAATCTTTATCCACCACTGGCCAGATGCATTTTCTTTGGATGTGGTGTGGGTTTCAAGGCTGTTTCAATGAATGTGAGTTTCAAGGGCAGATACGTTTTAATGCTATGTTTATTTTCATTGTGAGACAGTATTGCTTTGTTTAGCAGATATCTATTAATGTTTGTGCATTGTGCTATAAAATGTAAAAATAAAATCCAAATAATCAATGTAGAAGTAAAGCAGTATGCACATTAGTGTTTATGGTAAATGGGGTGAAATAGCCAGGTAATGGGACATTGGAATGGCTGCAGGGGGACTCTAGTGCCATATTTTGGTTGTCTGTTCATTTTGCGTTTGAAAGTTGGTATTCCATAATTCCATTGGAGTGGGTGGGTTACATAATTATGTATGCTAATTTTATGTTAATCAGCGTACAGATTTGTACCTATTTTTCATGGGCCTTGTCCAGATTTTTAATGTTTCCAGGCTGAGAGGTATGACCAAGCCCTTCTGACTAGTAAAGAATGGTAACAAAACTAAGTCAGAGGTTGAACCAGTAGCTTTGACTAGATTGCAGTCAGTCACATTTTGAAAATCTGTACCAATACCTTATGATTATATCTGGCTTAGCACACTGAGAAAGGTTTCATTGAAATGAGTGACAGTTTCATCCTGGGGCAGAGATTTTAGTATTTGCCAATTATAATGTTTTAGGTTGGATATGAAGGTATCACTGATTGTTAAACCTACTTAAAATGTGTAAAAGTTGTAGTGATGGTTTTGTGGTATGACTTTCTTCCTACTAGTTTTGTAAGGTGATCTCCAACAGAGTTTGAAAGGGTGCAACTACATGCAATTTTATTTGGGTTGGATGTAAGAGTTCAGTCAAAGGTAGATTTTTTTATGGTTTGACAAAGCCCTATAATATGAACTTTATGCCTGCCATTGGGGGGGGCGCCTTGGGAAAACCTGGATTCAGCAAGGGAGCTGAGAATTGAAAACGTTTGGAAACCACTGTATTAACTCATTACTCTAAACGCTATTCAACAGAAAATTCTCCCCCTACACCTGTCTACTAAAGCCAGTATTCCCTAAAAGTAATTAATGTAGCACTCTAAAAAAGATTCAGATCTGTTTGTGGGGAACAAGCAACAGCTAACTGACAGAAGACAACTAACTCTCTTGTATGCAAATATTAATAGGTAATGCAAATGTCAACTAGTCTTCAACCTACAGAATATCAGAATAAACCAAAAAACACTACCAATGACTGTGTTATACAGGACTGCACACATTGATAACATATGGCTTTCTAATTTTGTATGTACAAGTCATTGTTTACTTTTTGTGTAGTAAGATTTAGTAGGTCCTAGTAATGTGCTCAGCATAACAATGTATTTCTAAGGAGGATGTCCAAATTCCCAAAATCGACTAATGCCACATTAGGACCACATAGCTGAAAACCCCTCCAAGACTGTCAATCACTCCTTCATTTCCACAATGCACCACACATGCCTCTCTAGTTCTGCAATCAATGTGAAAAATGGCAAATAAAAGAGAGAGCTTAAGTAACAGCAGACAGATCAGTAACATCTCTATGCACCACTCTGTACCTTGTGAAGCTGGCTCTACATCTGCAAGACTTGTCTGAAGGGGTGAGTCAATGTCTTGGACAGCAGAAGCCACAAAGATTTGTACAGAAGAAATGGGAAAAGAACTATTGTTACAGCAAATACACAAGTTGCATCTAAAAGAGGACATCCATCTTTGGTAAACCAATAGGACACAGTCATCGCTAACTATCTTCCAGTTTTCAGGAAGGTGCAGAAACAAAAGAATGATCTCTTAGGTTGAAGCAGGGGGTTTATATAAGAGATGTCCAAGCAGGAAGTCCTATGAGATCTTGATATGAGGCTCCTGAGGGATACAAATAAGAGGTTCCTGCAACTGTTTTCGTTTTACCACACATGGGTCAATTTTTAACACATTAGCCACATTCACTGCTTGGTCATCTACAACCTCTTTAATCTTTTCAAAGAAGTTTACCAGAATAAATGGACTGATATACCTTTCATAAAGACATTTTTGGAATCAAGTCTACCAAAATGACACATCAGTTTATGAGATTAGTTATAATACATTTATGAGATTAGTTATATAATACATTCCATAGATTTGCAGCGGAGGCCTTCAGACTGACTAATCACCTGTGTCATCTATAAGTTGACCTTTATGGAAGAAGCAACACCACTGCTGTGTGCCACTAATAAAACAGTAGGTTAATTTACAGTTTTGGTGTGTCTGCAAAGGCATGTTACACACTATTAAGCAAATGAGTATATTGTCAGGTCTCACAGAGGAAGTATTTTAAGTCTTGGTTATCACTTTCAGTAAATAATCTATAAAAACAATCAAGAAAATAAGAGATTCAGATATTCTGGGACATTGACTGGAAATCTCAAGGGTGAAGTTGGCACTAAATTTGTTTGCAAGTATATTGGCAGTGGTGAGTTGGATCTGAACAGGTGGCCCCATTATGAGCAAGTTCTGAGCAATGCAGGGCATTTTTCATTTTCTAACATAGCTAATAAAGGATTTATAATTTAACATGGAATTATGCAAAGAGACTGCAAATAGCCATGTCTCAGTGAGATCTTGTGGGCATGGCTAAAGGTCTACCAAATTTCTCATGGCATAAGGCAATGCAAACGACTAATCTGAAAATGTCAAATTTGGTAACTACCTTCATCAGTTTATTTAAAAAATAAATAAGCAATCTTTTCTGAATTACCTGGTTCTGTCCACATAAGGGTCAATTGTGGACATCCATGTAGAGAAGATATTCTCCTTGATTAGAATATTCTGAAAAAAAAAACACTGAAAAAAGTATGGAAGGATTTAGATTAGATTCTTTTGCAACTTTTGATATAATAGTTTAGCCTTTAATGATAAACTTTATTTATAGTGAGCCATGTAAAGAGCAAAACAGTGTACCTGGCGCTCTGGTAATCTCCATAACTAATGGCTACCAGTTCTCCAAGCAAACTTCAAAATAGATGATGCTGCAGACTTAAAATAAAGAACAAAGTTTTTTTTTAGCATAAACACATCTTAAAGCAGCAGTCCATCTGTAATAGGAGGAATAAAACATTCCTTGGAAAAAAATATATAGCCCTTGAAATCTAGTGATGCAAAATCCTGACAAGATGAAAATGGCCACCAAGTGGACCCTGTCAGTACAATTTCATACTGACTCAGTGTTTTTATAGACCAGTGAGAACTACAGGGTCTGGGGCTATGATATGGTCTATACTGTTGTATAATGCCCAGGTTAGAGAAATTGGTCCACAGTGCCAGAAGGTTTTCTGAGATGAAGGTCATTGGGATGAGGTAAACAGTATTCCCTAAAAGTAATTACTAAAAAGTACAATGACTGGAGTACACATGCTCTTATTGTGAGCAAAGGAATGTTTCTACAAGACCTGCCTATAGGATTAGACAGCAGCTTCTTGGATGGTACAAGGTTCACATGTTTCAGTACAAGAAAGGGTTAGTGGGAACCAAGTCTGTTTGTGTCAGGAGAAAATATGAGCATCACTTTCCATGTTTAATCTGTCTTCTTTATTCATTTGTTTACCAGGATTGTTCAAATAGGCAGAACTCATTTTCAGTGGAGCCCCAGGAGCAAAAAAAGTTTTGTAATTTAGAATTGCTTTAGAAAAACACACTCTATATATGTCCATAAGCATTGCCACTAGTAGAAACTGGGGGGGGGGGGGGGGGGCAGAGGAGGCCATTGGGCCAGAGATAGGACAGGAATCACACACTCAACTATTCCTGGTATAGCCCAAGACTATGTCCTATAAGCCTCCGTGGGTTAGAAGATGGTGTTAGACCCAGTGATGGATGTGGAGCACAGGGAAGAGTACAAAAATAATGCAGGGGGAAGAAAAAGCTCCCCCTTAAAATAAACATGTTTTAGAAGCCTGTGGCTCTTCCCTCTTACCTGGCTTGCAGCTCTGATGTTGTCTCAGTTCAGGAAGAGCTAAGTACATCTAGGTGAGCCAATTAGCACACACTGGGGCTCAAGCTACAGTTGCTATAAGCAGCCCTTTGAAACAAAGTTAACCTGTCCTAAAAATACCACCCTTCCCTCAGGGATGAATTCTACTTCCCATGCCAAGTAATATCTATACACACTGCAGCCTAACAAACCTTGCCATCCCACTTCTCTTATCTATTACTGTTCATCAACAGTTGCAAACTTCCTGATCACCCATAACAAATAATCAGCTTAGGAAAATTAAATGAAGTTACATACCCAGTATTCCATGCTGCCACTTCAGTACAATACTTTCACAGTTACATTAATGCATTGTGGGGGGGTGGACTGTAGCAGAAAGTGATACCACTGTGCATTGGCAGGGGTATCTCATTTCATGTCTTAGCAGTAAATAGAAATGATTTATCTACTTTAAATCTCAAGTAGTCAAGTGTTATGTCATGTTGTAGTTTAACAGTAGTATGAGGCTCACCACTGCTACCAATATGTGATGGCCACCAATATGTGTTGCCTCCACGCTGGGCCAGTAATCAAGGAGCCTGAATCCACACCACTGACACTGGAGAAGGATGTGCACTTGGAATACAAATGGATACACTCAGTATTTCCAGATGCAGACCTCTCTGCATCGACTACAATATCCCTTAAGAGCACACAGGGGACACACTCAGCCCAGGGTCTGGATGTCTTTATATCTGTCTCCCTCCAGATCCCCAATAAGACTCCCCACTGGTACAGCTGCAGGATTAGGTCCTCAGCCGAGTGTCCAAGCCAAGTCCACCAGCACCCTCTCTGTAAACCCAGTGCTTCGTGTCCCTGCCCCAAGTAACTGACACACACACACACACACACACACACACACACACACACACACACACACACACACACACACACGTGCACATACACACACGCGCATGCACACACACACACACATGCGTGCGCGCACACACACACCACTGGGAAAGGCTGCCACAGATTACCTTCTCTACCAATTTTGCCCAGACTATAAGGTAGTTATCACTGCCACCAGTCAGTTACTATAAAGTGCTTAACAAAGGGTGTCCTATTATATTGTGTAACATTAATACTAATACAAATGGTAGTAGTTCACCAAGATGGCTAAACCTTCTGGAGTGGCCCACACAGGGTCACCAAATAAATATACGCACTCCCCAAGGTTAACTACTTTCTACAAGGACCAGCCACACTAAATGTTTTAAATATATTTAATAATAATAAATAAAAGTACATGAAAATACTGAATATATATTCACAGTAAACCACAGAGTTCAGATAACAGGAAATATTGAAAAGAATACTGATGGACATACTCAGACAAACAAAGAAAAATACAAAATGAGCATCACTATATTCCTGACTGAATCTAAAACAATTTTACCGTTCCCTAGTTAAGTTACTTACTACTGCAAGGCAAGATGCTGTGGGTGAGGGTCTTTCTAGTCAGGCTTCCCAAACTGAATGCTCAGTACTCTGAGATTTTCTCTTTGCAATATCTAAAATATGATTTTCAAGAGGGCTGGCAAAATTACCTCATCTGGTCACCTGACTCTAGGTTCTCACAGTATTTCTTTTTGAAGCTGAGACAGGAATGTAGCATAGACAACTGCAATGCACATCCAAATGTCCCCTCTTTTCACTGTGCTAATGGACAAAGGCTCTTCCCCAGACCCAGCGGCTCCAGTCCTATTCAGCACTGTGGGGTACCTTTTAAAGATTTAACAGCTCATTTACATTTCTCTTAATTTTCTTAAAGTTAACCTCTGCTGTGCCAGTATCATCTATTAAAACATATACATGTATTTCAGGTACAAAAATACATTTACATTTCTTTTCATTTCAGCAGGATGCACTGTTGATACATTTCAACAAAAGCAAAGCTCACAAATACATTTTCAGCATCTGTACAAAATTAGTTTGATATACAAATGACATGCAGTTCTAATGCATTTTTAAAACAAGCATCTTGTATAAATCAGTTTGTTATTCAAAGAAAGAATCATTCTTTACAAAACTCTAGTTGGCTATGCTGCCACTTGCCCATACCATCACAAACATATACTGCAATTATATTATAAGATATTCAGCAACATATTGTAGTAAATGATGGCTGACTGTGTATGCAAGATGTGCTTAACCTTGGGATCAATGACTATCGGAACATAATGTAATGTTAGGATAACCTCAATGAATACTATTTTTTAATATAGACATTATCAGAACACACCAGAATCTCTCGTAGGGCAACAATGTTTCCTGTTCGTATCAATACCTTGCCCTGTTTTTTTTCTTGTTTCGATGACCCATCTAGTCATCTATGTACTTTCCCAATACTGCTTGCTATGGCACACTTCTTCCGGATTCTTACCCATTTTAATACTCCTTTACTCTGACATTATTTACTTTTCAGCAGCAGACTATTACACTTTTTACTTCTTACAAGTGCAGCCCTCATCCCCTATGCACAGTTGTTAGTGCTACCTGTGAAGTCAGTTTGGAGCTTTATGTTATGTTATGGAATGTGGTACTCTACCAGTAAACTGCAACTGACACTTTTAACTCACTGGGAAGTCACTTGTTGCGGTTAAGTGAATGGGTGTTCTCTTAAACTCTGGCACTTCAGACTGAATTTGATTCTTAGATTACTTTTATTAAGGTATTCATGCACCCACTGGGGTCAGACATTTCCTAAAGCTAGAGTATACCAACCAGTGTCACACTTCTGAGCTGGGACTGAACAGCATCTTACCTGCCCCTGGGCTTGGAGTAAAGAGTAGCTTACCTGCTCCTGTATCATAGTCGAGTGTTTCGTTTTAAAACTAAAGCAGTTACCCATTAATACTTTTGAGATAATTTAGAACCCGCATTGTTTATAGCCAAAAACTAATATATGGTAGAAGTCTGTGGCTCTTCTCTCAGTTGGTTTACAGTGCTCATATTGTCTCATCTCACAGCAGACAAACTTTGCCTTCACAAACTGATCAGCTCCTGTTGGGGCATGCTTTATCCCCTCACCACAATTCTCCAGCCACTAACTACAACCTCTAGCAAACTGTCTGCTTTGCTTTTCATTGTGAAATCTACACTGTTTAAAATATACACCATACCCACTACCACATAAACTTCACCTAAACACAAAGTTACCTCAAGCCACTAGCTTACTGTATTGATCCCACGTATACATGTTATATATAGTTATACTGTATACATCTTACTGTAGCAATACATCATATCCTATAACCCAGTCACCATCGTCCCATAACAGTCTCTGCCTCACTCAACATTCCTTAAACAAAAACCCCAAAACACCAAGTCACTTGCAGCATACCTCACACCAACAAATCTCTCTAATGCTACTTTCTCAACCATGTTCCTAATTCAGTTTCTCTCCTTCCCCTCATCACATTCACACACCAGACCACTCACTCTTATTTTGAACTCCCAATACAGACCATCTTATCACTCAACCTCTCCATTTGTACTTCAGCCTGCACAGAAACCCAATCCCACCTTAATGAATATCTCTCCAGAAATTTAAGGGAGTAAAATATGTAACTCCTTACTGCCACCCACCCCCACAAAAAAAATCAGCTCACACAATAGTTCACCTTCCAAATTTCATATTATCTTCCTATTCCATAGCAGCAACATTGAACAAAATCCGTACTCCTCCATCAACTACATCAACCTCAAAACATTCATCTGCTATCTTTTAAATACTCAAGAGTAGTAGAAATAAACTAGACTAGCTGTGTACATTCCAAGTGCCCACCGTCAAGACATTGCAGTAATTACAGAAATATAACTAAAAGACTTGAAATTTCCAGCACATTCACCCCTACTTAAATACTTACATGACAGACCTGATTTTAAGCATAAAGGAGTACTCTAAATATAATCTAAACTCTATCTTTGTCCAAGCAAACGCACCTTCAGATTCAAATCCTAACTGGATACTCAATTTCCTTTCCTCTTAATAGTTTCAGCTTACCTCCGACCACATGTCTTTACCTCAATCTTATGCCATCTTAGCAGCCCCCCAAAAGTGCAATCCAATTATCCTCAGTGATTTGATTCTCTAATTACTAGGCCTACTAGCCAATGATAGTACATCCACTCATCCAAACCTTCTATCCCAGACCTGGTCATTACAGAACAACCCCCATTCAATCTGTAACATTCCCACCTCCCCTGTCTTAAATGATTTCTGCCCCATCATATAATGACTAGACCATAACAAATGCCTTAAGCCCAATCCCAAATGTATAACATTTCAGCCAAAAGACCACTATTAATTTAAAGCACCATTTAAAACCACTGGGTTAGGCCCTACTTAACATTCAGAACACTAAAGCAGTAGCTTCATACTTAACACAAACACTTCACCAGCTTCAAACAAATTTTTCCCTTCAACTACAAGTTTACCTAGCCCAAGAGTAACTAAACACATATAACTCAGGAGGAGACCTTGAACAAATGGATCCAAAAGTCCACCATAAAATTATTATCCAACTTTAGAACACTCTGGAAATGAACTTAACAGGCTATGTTCAGACAAATATACCCTGCACAAAAACTGAAACTCTCCAGTTTAAGCCAAAGAATTTCTGTTTGAAATAGGCATAAGTGAAGACTGACTCTCCAACATACCCTGCCCTCTCCACAAAGGTTTCCCTCAGGTGTCTATCTTTTACTCCTCTTAATTTTCATCATACTCCATTTTGGCATACCTCATCTGCCAATCTTACTTTATACTGTTGATTTGCTCATCTTCAGGTAAAGCCACTGCCATGCTCACAAGCACAAGTCCAGAATGAACTACTCAACAAATGGCTCCTCTGGTATAAGATGATATTATACCATCAAAACAATCTATGCTCTTTGGCACCCAAAGGCTATCCAAGGCTCCCTATTAACTTATCACATAACAAATTGGCCATAGTTGCAACCCCTTCAAGTTCTATCCAAGGCTTCCTATTCACTTATCACATAACAAATTGGACATAGTTGCAACTCTCTCAAGTACTTAGGAATCTGGTTGGAGCCATATTTGAACTTTCAAGACCACATTGAGAATAAGAGCAAGTCAGTCAACTCCTTAAACATTTCTTTTTTGTACAAGAATGTTCCTCTTACCTTACTGCCCTGGCTAAAACAGCTATCGGCAAAGGACTTCTTCTGGCTCAGTTAGAATATAGGCTACCAGTCATTGCAACCATGACCAAGTGACACAAACATCCTTCAATCCATATTTAATAAAATATGTCATTTCATAAACTCACCTAATAAAGACCACCACTGAAAACACTATCACAAGCCAGATGGCTACCAATAAATATCAGATTTTCTCCTGGCCTCACTACTTTATAAAACCCTGATGCCCAACATGTTATCCTGTAGCACCCAAACTTATTCTAAGTCTGCTTACCACCTTAGACACCCCTCACTACCCATTCAGTCTGTCATACCAGCAATCAAGCTGCATTTCTCCAATCATGCCCTCTCCACACTAGCACTGAAAGTCTGAGACACTTCAAACATCTAAAAGAGCTCCTTTCATATAACACCCAGACCACAATTGAACACCTAGCTAATCAAGCAAAATGCCACTGCTTGCAGTAAAACCACATATCTGATTCACTCCTCTCCACACCTTATTTCCCACACTATGGTCAACCAGGCACCTCTGACTCCCTATACTGAATCTCCTAACCTAATCTTATTCGTACCATATTACTTCCTTCTTTCCTTTTCCACAAAATGTGTTTTAAAATGGCAAGAAAGAATGTTTAGAGTATGAACTATTAATCAGTTATTTGCTGTCATTATTGGAAATCACTATTGCATATACTCCATACTCAAGATTTTTTCACCTTGGCTGTATCTGCAAATAGAGCATTGAGATCACAACAATATTTTAAATTTGTTTACAGGGGTAAATCATTGCTGCACTTCATTTTACTTGGAAAGGTGGGTAGGTTGCTAACTTGGCTGTGAAGATGCTTCTAGCAACTGTCTGAGCGACAATTTCCGAGTCATTAAGAGGCACTAGCCTAATGATGTCTCCATGCGTCCTGACTCACTTGTCAAATACTGCTTGTTACATACAAGCTATTAAAAGATTATACCTCAAAGCTTACACAATGGAAACTGATTTGAACCCTATCTAGTGTAGATAAAGATATGGATTTTTATACACTACTTGTGTTGCAATGATTTTCTTATTTCTCAATGTCAACGATCAACTGACAGAAAACTGTCTAGCCTCATACGAAAGCTCAAAGCTGCATGAAAATGCTGCTGGAAGTATGCATATTGCTTGAATGACCACAGAAATATTGTAAGCTGTTTATACAACATTACACAATTCATGTGGTTATTGTGGCTTATAAAATCCAGTTTAAGACCAACAACTGAATGAATGTATCATTTGTAAAGGTTATTCTGTGCAGAACAGTTGTCTATTTACAGCTTTCTAGTAACACACTTCTAGAGATATAAACATTTATCTGAAAACTATTTTTTTAAAAGTACAATCCACTCACTGTGAGTTAAATGTAGAAAGTCAATAGAACTCCATTGGAATGAATGTGACCATCAGCCTTTTAAGAAATATGCTTCTACCAAAATGTGTACTGCAGCTAGGAATCACTATGAATGAACAGGCCACTGGTACACTCATGGTATCCTGTACTGCAGCTGGGAATCACTATGAATGAACAGGCCACTGGTACACTCATGGTATCCTGTACTGCAGCTAGGAATCACTATGAATGAACAGACCACTGGTACACTCATGGTATCTTGTATTGCAGCTAGGAATCACTATGAATGAACAGGTCACTGGTACACTCATGGTATCTTGTACTGCAGCTAGGAATCACTATGTATGAACAGGCCACTGGTACACTCATGGTATCCAAATAGAATGATAGCAATGCTGCCACACTGGACAGAAATCACCCCAAGGTAATGACTCTTGGAATATGGGAAGGGAAAGGAGCACTGTACTTTTTTCAGGAAAGTAAATGTGTACAAGAGAGTTTCCTGATGCCACCAAGGACCTTAAGCTATCTGTCTAATGAAGAGCCCCCCCCACACACACACACACACACACTCTGAAGGACAGATGCACCTGTTGTACCATTTCTAATGGGGTTAGCACCTAGAAAATGTCTTTTTAGAGCTGACTACCCTGTGCAATGCAGGCAATCAACTGATCGAAAAAATTGTGTAGAAACACCTTTCAATGAGGGGAGTTTTCCATTTTCTCCACTGTTGCACAGCTTTATAATAGGTATATATAATTTGGGGGTGTGCAGGGTGGATTCCCTGCCCCCCTCCACACACAAACAAATTAAGGATCAATGACAGGTGTTTTGGCACAATTTTTTCTAGCAGCAGTCAAACAACTATCAGATATACATTCATTTCTTTAGCCTCTTAGAGCAGAATGTCTTGAAAATGTGAATGCAATGAAAGAGAATGTCTATGTTTAAAACCACTGAGCTTAGTGTCCAGTGAAGTATTCTCATATGAAGTATAACATAGGTTCATGGATTACTAGGTCATTGGCCCTAGCACCTTTGTAAGCCTAGCCATGTTATACCCTTGTTCCCTTATTGACTAGGTTGTATGGTCTATATTTGCAGCGCGAGTCTCTGATCAGCACCAATTGCCCTTATCCAAGAAGGATATAGGTGACACCCCCAGGGTAAATTTACAGTCTCCCATCCAGTTGTCTAAGTTGTGCTTAAGTAGGGTCACTGAGGAGCTCTGTTTTACGTGAATTCGGAGTTTGTTCGGGAGGAGTGGCAATCTCTGGGAGACTTAATTGTCTCTCCAGCATGTCCTGTTAATGTCACAGGCTATGTTAAGATCCCTACAATAAGTGAATCTTGTCCCATTTGACTTGCGGATGTGCAGCATTTCCACTAGGGCAGGGTCCAAGACTGCCCTGCAGGCCAGGCACAAGTCGCCTCTCAGCAGCCCAAAAGATACAGAGTACAGTGACAAGGCCTTCATTCTGTCCATGTAGGTCATGTGTTGAATGCCCTGAATTTTCTTAGTGAGAAACATCTGAGGTCTCCAGCTGCTGCAGGTGTCTGGTGAGGTACATACAAAAGGGAGCATTGTACTCTATTAGTGGTCTAATGAGGGATGAGTACAGGGAAGTTACAACATCCTTAGATCTGGATATGATGCCCTTACTTATGAGATGTGCAATGTAGAAGGCCTTCCTTACCACTGGGACACATGGTGGTCGAAGTTAAGATTGCTATCAGCCTGTGTTCCCAAATCTCTCAACACAGGGTTTGAGCTAAGGTGGATACTGTTAATACTGCAATTTGCAGGGACTTCCCCATTGCCGAAAGGGATGATAACACATTTTTTGTATTTAGTTTAAGTCCATGGCTTTGGCACCAATCATTTGTCTGTGTAAGCCCTTTTTGTAGTACGTCAGCATTATTAGGGGACTCAATGATTGCACCCAGTTTGCAGTCATCATCAAACTTGGTAAGCCACAGGCTATCTATTTTCACCTGGACTTCTGAGAAATAGATTACAAAAAGTAGGGGGCCCAGCACAGGTAACTGGTCCTCTGGTAGAGGTGGAATCCCCAACTTTGACTGTATGCGTCCTGTCTGTGAGTCAGTTGGCTACCCAGTACTGACATATGGGTTAATTCCCAGCTGGGTGAGTTTATCAAAAGCCTTGACCAAGTCAAGATAGGCTGTATGTACTGTTTTTCCCTCATCCATGGCTTTGGTGATATTCTCAAAGAAGTCCACCAGGTTTAATAACAATGATCTATCCTTAGCAAAGTGAAATTGGGCTGGGTCAAGAGTTTGAAGGTCACCTATGTCTTTGTTGATAAGGTCCATGACGAGTCTCTCCATGGTCTTACAAAAAAGGCTGATTAGGTTTATGGGTCTATAGTTCCCAGGGTCGGTTGATGGATCCCCTTTATGCAACTGAATTATTGCCGCTGTTTTCCATTCTGCTGGGACAAAGCCAGTACTTAGAATGTGGTTGAAGAGAGTGCCAAGTGTTTCCATTAGGTCTTGTTTTAGACCATTGAATAGGCAGCCTGGGATGTTATCCAGTCCCACAGAGGCTGTGCTTTTGGCCACGGAAAGTGTGATTATGAGATACTAGGTAGAGGAGTGGTGAAAGGTATGCTTGTGTGTATGTCTGGTGGGGATGGGGGGTGAGGTTTGTACCAACTCTGTCTGCTAGCAGGTTGGCAATGTCCTCAGGGTCAGTACGAGTGATACCATGCTCTATTAGTTCGGCACAAAGCTAAGCCTTCCTTTTCAGATTTCTTACATAGCTAAAAAATACCTTGTGATTATCCTTAGCTAGGAATGCTAGTTTAGCTTTGTAATTGGCTTTACTGGACTTTACAAGATATCTAATTTGCTTGTTCAAGCTGTGGATGGTGCCCTTCCTCTGTTGAGTCAGTTCCTCTAGTTCTTGGGCATTATTTTTTTCCTCTTGTTGTACACTCTGTTTATGCTTGATGTCCACCAGGGTGGCTTATTTTTTTGTAAGGACCTTGTTTTGATGCATTCAGGTACAGCTGAGTCTATACATTTGTATAGGTGTTTATACAGGGCATTTGTGCACACGTCAGTATATAAGTCATTGACAGTGTTAGCCGGGTTTAAATCTATTTATGCCATTGTTTAGGAGGCTATAGTTTGCTTTTGAGAAATGTGTTATCCTTTTTGCTCTTGCAGGGGGGTCAGGTATGATAGTTACTTCGAACAAGACTAATTTATGATCAGATCTTACCATGGAGGGCAACGCACAGGGGGTAGTGCAAAGACCCTTTATATCGGTGAGTACTTAGTCTAGGACATCTGAGCCCCTTCTGGGGGTGCAGACTAATACAAATGTTATGAAACAGATAATGTCCAGGATAGTTAGGGCAAGCATGTTTGTGCTCATATATGACTCCCAATAGATAGAAGGATAGATAAAAATGACCCATGACCAAGGTGTTTGGCTGTATAGTGAGTGATTCAAGTAGGTCCAGGTAGGTAGAGTGGTTTTCATGGCTCATGGTGGAGGACCTACAGCTAACAATGTTGGACTTGGAGTAGCTCTATGGAGTCGTACTGGTTGACCAGTCTTGAGGTGTATTTGTCTTTAACACCTTTTGA
Organism: Protopterus annectens; assembly: GCF_019279795.1. Classification (NCBI taxonomy): domain Eukaryota; kingdom Metazoa; phylum Chordata; order Ceratodontiformes; family Protopteridae; genus Protopterus; species Protopterus annectens. Next base: position 76,591,615 of record NC_056728.1, read on the forward strand.
CACCTTTGCCTTTGGTTCTTTCATGCTCGTTTTGAGGTCTGAACATGTGGAAGGTATTGTAGCCTTGCATGGCCAGGGTACTCTCTGCAGCCTTAAACCATTTCTCTGTGGCACAGACATTGGCATCTTGCAAGGTAAGGAGTACTTCCACTGAGTGCAATTTCTGATTTAGACTCCTAGAATTAGGCAGCATATCTGTTTAGTGGAGTTTTTACATTGAGAATTTTGTTGTGTCATTGCCTAAAAAGGAGGAAGTACCTTTGCCAGTAACCAAAAGCCAAGCGGTGACAGGTGAAGACCATTTCTGGCAAAGCAGTAGTGGTCTGTCGACCCTATCTTCCTAGGCTGACAGATATGGATCCCCATGGATTGATACTAGAAGCTAAGCCAATTCTTGAAGTCAATCATTTTTTGTTTATATTGAGGCATCATCCTGGGTGAAGTTAGAATGCTACTTAGGGATAGGGACATACCTGCCTGGGACACAATCTTAGAGCTTGGTCATGTCTTCATGTAGTCCAGTGAGGTACATCTCAACTCATTTACTCCAACATGGACTATGACAGAGTCATAATGGTACTTGTTGAGAGACTTCAGTGTGTGATCCGACGGGTCCTGGCACCTGACAGGCAGCTGACCGTGACCTTCTCTTTGTCCATCCTGGTGAGTGGGACATCTGTGTGTTTCACTATGGGGTTGCCTATGACCAAGACATTTGGTCTTGAGGCGTTTTGCCTTAGGGGATTATTGGCTGAGACACTGTTGTGTGTTATTATGTGCAGTGGATTCTGTTGGGTCTGGAGTGTGTGGTAACAACCTGTTTGATATCTGGGTTATTGTTATGCAAGAGAATGGATTCAAAATTCATAGTATAGATACATCTCTCACATTGTACTTGTTTGTTTTAGGAGTAACTGGCTGTCAGTATACTTGAGGCATTGCCTCTGGATGCCCACGTCAATCAGTCTGACTGGAGAAATGGTGGCTGTCAGTCCATTATGGCAGGTATATACTGTAGTAACTAGTGGGGACTGGGCTAAGTGGACGAGGTTTTGCTGTAAGACTAACAAAAAATGTCTGTTCTATGGAGGGATAGTGGTAGAAGACTGTGTCAAAGCTTCACAATGTAAAACTGAGTTGCTCACAGGGCTGCAGTGTGCTACCGTGTTATGCACTGTGAAGCAGGGGAGCTTAGGAGGGTTCCCTTGCAGATACCTAGGGAAAATAGTCTTTCTAGGTGTTTGCTTCTATGCATGGCTATACCCAACTGTGCTAAGCCCTGTTGCACGATGAGCAGCTATGTGCATATGCAAGGCTTATATACAAGTGAAGTTAAATGATTTTAAAAGAAAGTAACCAATGGGAAAGCCCAAAACTGAGCCTTATTCCTGACATCCCCAACTCAGATGGGTCCTAGGGTACACACTTCAGCCATAAGGGTGCATAGGGGCTTTCTTAACATAAGATGGCTGGTTTTAGTGCTCAAGTGATACCTAACAGACTAGATTCAGCAAGCCTGAATCTAGCCTATGATATAAAATGAAGAAATCTTAGAAATTCAAAGTGCAGAAAATCACAGTCACAACAGCAAAAAAACAGTTTAAATAAAAGCAGCAATTCAATAAAATACTTCCACAAGAGTGTAGACCACAAAACTTCCTAGTGTGAAATAACTGGTCTGGAACTCAAGTGCTTAAACCAGAACAAAGATACTTAGAATAACAGACACAATAAGCCTTAACCAGCAATTCCCAGCTTAGAAGGGTGTAGGCTATCCTCTCCTGTCACAAGAGTTTAGACCACAAATCTTCCTAGTGTAAAATGACTGGTTTGGAACCCATGTGCTTAAACCACAACAAAGACACTTATTACAGCTACAATAAGCCTTCATCAGCAATTCCCAGCTCAAACGGGCAGAGGCCACCCTGCCCTCCCACAAGAGTGTAGACCACAAACCTTCTTAATGTAAAAATAACTGGCCTAAAGCCCAAGTGCTTAAACCAAAGCTTTAGAATAACATTTACAAGTTAATCATGCTACTAACAAGCAGTAAAAAATGCAGCAGAATAAATCCATTTTAACATTTTTAAAAAGTATCAGCAAAAGCAAGTAATAAAGTAGGAAGAAACACAAATACCATAAAAACAGCTGAATAAAGTGTATTTTTAAGTTAAGTGAGAAGGGAGGAAACAGAAGATGATTCAAGGTTAAGAAACTAAAGGGGTGTGTCTTCCCAACTGATCTCTTCATACTCAGTAGAATGAGCTGATGAGATGGAACTGGGAAGAGTGTCTAAAAGCAGGTGTATCTTAGAGACTGGCAACTCAAAAGCCACCACATTTAAGAATACAACAGTTGGGTGGTTGAATGGGTGGGAAAAATAAAATGCAGACAGAGATCAGCAATATTCAAGCAAAGTACAGCAAGCAAGCCAGATGAGGAATGCTATTTCTCACGTCCTCCCACTAATTAACTGATGTTATTCACTGTTTGCAAAGGAATTCAAGGCAAATCTCAGATAACACTGGGGCAAACAGTACAATGAGCAGGTTTTCTGGGAGATCTGAGAATTGAAGTCACTAAATAATGACATACATTTGAGTTTCAGAGTTCATGTCCTTCAGAAAATGCATGCTAACACAAATCCTGTTACTCTAGAAAATTTCTGAGCTTATAAAAGCAATATTTAAAATATGTCCCTATTTTTGGGCTCTTGTCTCTCCATTATGTTAAGTTTTGTCCAGATTGTCCATGTTTGACAATTTTATGGTTGCACTCACAAGTTGGGTGATATGATACTATGATGTCCACAGAGAACTCAATGCTGGCAAAATTCTAATGCCAACAGTGATAAAACTGTTTTGTTGATCGTTACCCTAAAGATGAACAGTTTGAGCATTTACACTTGACTAATGTAGAAATGTCTAACAATGGACTGCAGAGTTATCCAGGCACATTTGGGAAACACTTGAGACAGAACTGAAACCAATGGGGAGAGTTCAAACTGACCTGCCACAATCCAATATTCTCCAGAAATGTATGAATTCTCATGCCAAGGTAGGTAGTTTGGGGGTCTAAAACATATCTAATCTTTTTTTGGCAGACATGGTAAGACAGACTGCATGGTGACCATCTAAAAGGGATTTGAAATGCAGAATAGACCTGAAGACACTGATTTGTTTTTAGTAACAAAAAAATAATCTGGAATAGAATCTAAAACATTCATGTATGGTAGGACCATATGGATGGTGCTCTTCTTGAGGGCGATTGCACCTCTTTCAATAATCTTCTAATAAAATAGAATATCTGGCAAAGGAAAGAATGGTTATTTAGGTTGTGAATGAAAAGTACCCATGGTTATCATGCCCCTGACTCACCAGTCCCCGAAAATCTTTCCATGCTAGGACATGGAGGGAAAACCTCCACAAATGTTCTGCTGTGGGAGAAAGCAGCACTCCTGACCCCGAGGTTGACTTAGGATTCGTGAGGAAAACAGGGGTCCTGACCTTTGGACCACCTTGCAGGAAAACAGGGGTCCTGACCTTTGAACCACCTTGCTAAGACCAATAACTAAGAAATGGTTTAGTCCCCACTAGCCTCCTGTTGATGATACTGTGTGCAGCATCAAAACCACATCAAGTGGTGACTTTTCTACACTCTTTTAGAGCTATGTAGAAAGATGGGATAGCAAGTCTGCACCTTTGAATCAGAATGGGCAGGATTTTCACTTTCTTTGTTATTTGTATTCTCCACTGGAATATGAGTGTAATACATGCAATGAATATACATGCATGCATTTTTGCATGTGCAAGTGTGCATGTGTGTGGCAAACTACATTACACATATATAAACACAGATACATGCGCCCATATTTATATATGGTACATACATGTGCGAGTATATATATATTGTGAAATTAATGGCAACTAATATTCTTATCAAATTACATAAAATGAAAGAAAAAACTCAAAAGCAAGTGTTTTTTTTCATGTGGGGGCGGGGTGCAAGTTCTTCTGCTACTTAAATGCACCTATTTCAAGATTGTAGAACAGTGGGGGAAAAGGAGAAACTTCCTTAGCCCACTGTTTACTTATCTAAAACTGTCCAACTCAAGTCTTGTGACTGTTAGCAGCAAACAAGTCCACGTTTCCCATTCTGACAAAATAAACATTTTGTCTAACTCCACCAGACCCATATAGGCATTTGTAAAAACACTCATCTATTTATACATATGCACATCTATGACTGCTATGCCAGGGGGAAAAGCACTCTGTAGAGTCTAGTACAGGTGGGATTTCCCTTTAACAGGAAGAAACAATGGATGACACAGGATGAAACTGAAAAGAATATGGCACCGGAAGATACTCTGGAACTTTCTGTCAAATGTCCACAGGAAATGGAGAACAAAGAATGTGCCCTCAGTTAAAAAATTGATCTAAGGGAAGAGTTGCTTGATTTAATAGAGATGGACAAACATGAAGATCAAGGAAAGAAATAGACTACAGAACGTCAGTAAGACCCAAAATGTTGGAAGTTTGATAAAACAAATGGGCACAGTAATCAGGACTGTTCATAGAAACATCTGTGATATAACTGAAGCAAATAGGATACATTACTATGCAGCTAAATTATTAACCGATACAGTCTTACCTAAAAAGCACAGGGCAGTAAAGGAAAGGAAGGGGAGAAATCAAATGCCATCATGGAAGTATCGAATATAGAAAATTACAAAGCATTTAAGACAAGTGCAACTGTTGGAAGAGTACAGAAGATGGAACAGAACAACAAATCTACTCAGACGTGATAAAAACAACACACAGTATCAGGCCAGAGCAGGATCTATCGTATACTATTGCAAATAATAAACTAAAGATATCAGCACAGGCAGAAAACTTAGAAGATACATAGAAAAATAAAAAGGAAAAGTACAAAATAAGCAATTTATTGATGACCCCAAAACGTTTTAAAAAGAATTGGGAAACAAGGCAAAAGGAATTGAAAGACCACAAAAAAATATATACATATTTTGGAAGAAATTTCTATTAAGATCCTATGGAGCATAGCAAGTACTGAATGGCTAGAAGTAAAAGAAAGAACAATTTCAAATGTACAAGATAGGAAATGGAATGAAGTAACAGCTAGAGAAATTGAAACAAAATTAAGAAAAGCTCCTAAATGGAAACCCTCAAGCCTAGATACGCTACCCAACTTCTGGCTAAAGTATTAACATCTTTACATGAAGATTTAGCCATGAGCAAGATCTATTTATATGCACAACCTAAACTGACGACAATCTGGTTAAAAGGATAAACAATACTCCTCTCTACAGTGAGCCTTCAAACTATCCTAAAAACTACAGACCAATAATTTGCCTTCCAGCGATGTATAAACTATATACTGAAATTGATGCCAATACAGTTTATAGTCATTTAGAAGAAAACTCAAATCACGGCAACAGAGCAAAAGTATAACAGAAGAAAGTCATATGGAACAAAGGATCATTTGTTGTTAAAGTCATAATGGAGAACTTTAAAAAGGAAAAGAATCTAAGCATGGCATGGACAGCCTACAAAAAAGCATTTGACACCATTACACATTCATGGGTAAGACAGTGCTTATAAATGTATAAGATACACACTGCAATGATTGATTACATTACACTGACCAAGAAACAGTGACAAACCACTTTGCAGTTAAGCTATGATAAAGGACAAATTATTATTCCAGGTATAAAAATTCAAAGGGAGATATTCCAGGGTGACTGTCACCACTGCTCTTTTGTCTTACTCTTAACAACCCATTAAGCTGTCTACTTAACAGATTAGGTAAGGGGTACAATTTGGCTCCCAGAAAATAACAAAGTGCAAAGAATTATCTTCTTTTTGTGGATGATTTAAAAATACATAGTTTGTAAGATGAGGAAATGAAAGCACAACTACAAATAGTCAAAACTTTCTTAGACAATTCAAGAATGCCATTCAGTAGTGATAAATGTGCAAAATCAACTTTTAAAGCAGGAAAGCTGCTGCATGAAGAAAACATCAGCCTGGGACAGGAATGTAATAATGTTTGGGACTTGATGAAGGATCAACAATAAAACATAACAAATGTTAATAAAACTTAGTAAGGAATATTTCAGAAGACTTCTGTCTTTCGGCTTTTCCCGATTAGGGGTCGCCACAGTGGAACTCCGGTCCGCTAATGATTGGCAGTAGATTTTTACGTACTGGCTTGCCGGGCCTAACGCACAACCTTCAACGAAGGAATGCCCATTCACGCATGTCGCTACACAGAAGACGCTCTAACTGAGAATCAAATGGGCAACGTCTAACTGTGAGGCGACAACGCTACCGCATCACCACCACCGCAGTACAAGGAATATTTCAGAAGACTAAAACCTAATATTGAAAACAGCTCTGACATTTAGGAACAAAGTCCAGGCTATAAACCAATTTGCTCTTCCTGTCCTAACTTACAGTTTTGGAGTGATTGACTGATCCCAAAAGGTATTGTATCAGTTGGACAATAAAACAAGAAAAATGCTTCATGCTTATCAAATGATTTATCAAAAGCAGTGTCTACCAAGATTATACACTCCTTGTTCTGAAGGAGGTATTGGTATCCTCGAAACTGATTACATGTACAGATCTGCAATCATAGGACTGCATACATATCTACTGACCTCACCAGATCCAAATGTAGTGAACGCTTCAAAACATAATAAGTCAAAAATGACTTCTCTGCTTAATTTAGCAGAAGCATATCGATGTCAAGTGGGAATGGAAATCAAACCAAAAGTAGATAAAAATCAGGCAACTTAATGTACCAAAAAACAAAAGAGCATAAGGTGAAGGATCAGATGAGAAGGCAAGAAATGTGGAAAATGCATAAATATAGTTACAAGTATAGGAAACTCTTGGAACAGCCTCATGTCGATCAGGATCGAACACAGGAATAGTTAAGGAGCTGTGGATTTACACCAAAAGATGAAATGTTAATATTGTGCAGGTTTTGTAATACAGAATTAAAAACAGTTGCACATCTTGTTACTAGATGTGATTCACTAATGGCAGGAGGACTGTACAGTGAAAGACATAATAATGTGGCAAGACTGTTGCATTGGGGTTTGTGCAAACATTATATTTAAGTAGCTAAGAAACAGTGGAAACATAAGCCATAAAACATTATAGAAAATTATGAAGTTTACATCGCATGAGATAAAGCAACAGTTCAAAAAACAGATACGAGATAAACACATATACTAGTCCATGAAAGGAAGACAAAAGTACCATTGATCATTGAAATTGTTACACACAGTCGCTAGTGTCTTACGTACATAGAGACACAAAGTCATAAAATACCAGGATTTACAAGCAGAAATGAGGGCAATGTGGAAGGATACCCAGACAGTTCCAATAGTAGTAGGAGCAATGGGTCTCATAAAAAAAATTTCCACAACTGTACTTAGATATGTTACTGATGCATTTAATTCTTTATGAATTGCAGGAGGAATCAATACTGGAAACCCTGTAGGTCTTACGAAAAGCACTTCTGGCTAACATCAAAGATTGAAACAATACTAATTTTATGAACTTTAATCATACTTTGACTTAGAAATGGGGTCCATTCCCATCAACGTATGAAAAACCCAAGACTTGGAGAAATTAAAAAGGGGCAACTACTCTGTTATACTTATCTGCAAAACCATTGTGAACACACAAGTGTCCATAACACTAATGGGCCCCCAGACAGGGCCATGGTTGAACTGATCAAGTTCTCAAATCTGCCCATCACCCAAAACTCTTTATCTAAAGGGGAACTCTGAGGAGTAGGGTTCCTCCTCAAGGTGATGACCAGTATCATCTGGTTTGGCAGTCTCCACTCAAAACTCAACATTTCCTAAGGGCTCAGAATATTGACTGTCCTTAATCAGCTGGACCACTGTATCTAGGTTCTCCCAGAAAATGGTAGCAATATCTTTTAAATGCTAAATGGTGGATTCACCCAGGAGAACTGTTAAGAAAGTCACATGATTACTGAAGTCTGTGCCATGGGCAGGGGCAGGCTAACCACCCTTCTGCTATATTAGCTACACAGTGTGTGCATCAGAAACCAAATCCAAATTGTATGTGCTGCAGACCTTTTTGGGGTTTCTTATGGGATGCTTTGAAATGGAAGGCACCAAGTTGTTAAATAAATAAATACATAAATAAAATTAAAAGGTGTTGGAGCTGATTGGAGATACAAATAAAAAATACCTCATAACCACTTCTTCTTGCAGCCTCCATTAATACCACATCAGCATTGTTAAGGGCACAAAGAATTTGTGCAGGAGACCCATATAGAGGTTCTTATGGCAGCTAGAGTTCCTCAGAGCTACCTGAAACAGGAACTGTTCCTGAGCCAGGAAACTAACTTAATTATCTGTTGTGCTGGCACTGAGGACACCAAAAAAAAAAAACTGTCAGAGAGACTGGCACCAGCAAATCCAGAATATCAGGAAACAACACTAGGTAGGCAGGCTGCTGGGATAAATGGCGCCTGAAGCACCATAACTGGTGGAACTGGAGAGAGACTATGTTAAACTTCCGTCTGTGGAACAAACAACAGGCCCAGCATCAGAGAAAATTATGCCCGGGTCAGAGTAGCAAAACGGTGTCACATGTGAAAGAGTAAGGAACTGACCATAGGAGTCACATTACTGTAGGAAAGGGTAAGAGACCATAGGATGACCTAGACTCTAATCGTCATGGTAGCTTCCAACAACGTAATATTGTTAAACAGAATACTGAATGGAATTAGGAGGAAAAACAGGCACATTAGTTGCAGGCCCTGCCTGAACAACCAGCGAGTCTTTCACACTGGATTCCACCCAAGGAATATTAAAGGCTCTAATCAAAGGTTTGCTCTACATGCCCATTAAGCAGTTTTGACAAAGACCAATGAGGTCTCACTCAAGCATGGATTTTCTTTAAGAGTTTTGTGAACCATTCAGCACAAATGTTTACTTTTTTTCTGAATGATGCCTTTGATAAGTAGAATGTTGAGTCTCAGATTGGAGCAGGATATTAAATTCAAGCTTTCCACCTGCAAAACTTATAGTTTCTGACAATATCATTTTGTGACATTTATGTGAAAATTGAATAACCAACCAAAAGCATTCTCAGGCCGAGGACAATATAATCATTTGCTCTGCCTATTGGCTAACAGGATGTGCTTGCTACATCCACACACAGATGGAAGAAGTCATCTTTGAGATAAGGATAGGCCTGGCATCACAGTAAAATAGAGGGGCTGCTAGTGAAAGCAAAATAAAGCCATTCCATAAGTAAACAAAATCAACAACAAATGTAGTAACTAGTCACTGTTTAGAAGTCAAAACAAAAACAAAAAAGACAGCAATGGATCCAGTTAAAGCAAACTGAACAATTTATTCTATCAATATCACAATTTTTCCAGCAAGAAAGTATAGAGTAGAGAGAGAGGTTTTGCAGCTATATTATGGAAAAGGAGAAGCAGGCAGCCTGGAAAAGTTTCATCCTTTAAGCATTTGCAGCTCCCACAGTTTTGAGTCCTATGGCTACTAAAGAAGGATGAATTCTTTATGATGCTCATCTTCCTTTCCTTTTCTGGGAAAGTGTAAAACACAATTAATTTTTGAGTAATTATGTTACAGAAATGTGTGTCATGCATAGATGTGTATGTTGTGACTGGCATTTGTTACTTCGGTTTTAATAAACTGTAGAATATCAGCAACAAGGAATGATGAATGTTAACGCTTTGGGTGCTTATGCTTTTGTTTAGTGATATTCCTAGTGAAAACTGAAGATCTAGACAGCCAACACAGGTCACAGCAAATAAACGGGTCTATATTATAACACTGAAGTATAAAAACATCGAATTTTATAATATCGAACCCATTCAGTCTAAACACCAGAAAACCGAACAGTCAGAATAGCAAATTTTTTTCCCAGGGAAAAAAATTGCTGTTCCGACAAACATACGCACAACTCAAGCACACCAAAATAAATAATCCACACACATACACTTCACAAAACCCTACACTAAACCAGACATACACCACTAGCTATCCACTTACCTTAACCCAACCCTAACCCTAAGGTCCCTAACTATCACACACTCACCTTACCTGCTCCCTAACCCTAACTCACCTACCCCACCCCACCCTAACCCTCATGTCCACACAATCGCACATTTACCTGACCTGCGCCCTAACCCAAACTCACCTAACCCATGCCCAATCGGACACTCACCTTCATTCGCACACTTACCTTAACCTGGTCTGTAACCTTTGCTCCACAGTTGAGGAAATAGCGAAGCTGCAGAAACGGCCCACTGAACACTTTCCCTAGGAAAGTATTCGGTGCTTTGCAGCTTTGCTATTTCAAGTGTTCGCTCTACTGGGTTCAATATTATAACATTCAAAGTTTTTAGACTTTGATGTTATAATATAGACCCCAAATAAACAAGGCGTGAAACATGGTGCTGGATCACTGATGACAATTCATACCAAATTGTCTAGCTATTTCCTTGCTTTAAATGAATCTTGTATTAAAGTGAAAACCTATTGCACTGTTCAGTTTCTGCTAAAAATCATATAATAATCAGATTTCTTAGCAGAAACAGAAAATGAAATATTTCCTACCAGTGTATTCATGGCCCCACAGCATTTTCACAAAAAAAGGAATACAAGCAACTAAATTATGTGAAATAAAGCAGGCAGCTGAACAGAGATCTCACTACAGAAAATGTATTCTGAAAGCCACAACTTAAAGGTCATTAGGACAATGACATGTATGTGCAATACCAATAAGTGAAGTAGAAAGGTCCCACCTCGGGTCGGGGGGGGGTGCTGCAGAGGCAAGTCAGAATGTTGCCAAACAGATCACCTCATGGCTACAGTGCCTATAGAAACAAAATAACAACTAAGCCTGGGGCACCTGCACTAATGTCATCTATATTTCATTACTAAATCGAGTTACAAACCATAACAGCATTTCTGAAATGTTACTGAAATAGCTCCGTAAAAGCGCTACTGCAGTGGATTGTAACCCTGCCACAAAGTGTGCACTTTCATTTCAAACCGCCCTTCCCCCCAAATTTTGCAAAGGATGAGCTTTCTAAATTTGCAACATATTACAGTCTGACCCTTTGTTATGCAGAATGTTGCAACCAGTACTGTGGCCCCATAACCTGCAATATCATCGGTACCTGGTATGATCTTCTCCGTTTACATTTTCATCTATATGTACAGTTATAGCAACCAATTTGCTGTTCTTCTACATGTATTAACCAAGCAACACAAGTAAAGCTTAGTACATAGGGTTGAATTCCTAATCCTCCATTCTATACAATAACTTGTTTTATTTTAAATGTTATATTTTTTTATAAAATATAAATAATAATGACTATGCCCAGTTTGCAAAATGTTAAAGATGATATATGGAGTCTTATGGATTTGAGATTTGTGTTAATCTATGTCACCTGGAAAGTATAGTTGTGTAAGATATTAGCAAAACACTAAGTGTCCTTCTCTTAACTGTTGCAGTATTGTTTACAATAGGTATCCCCTGGAAAGAGCAGCCCGACATCTACTAGCCAGTATACAAAAGTCTTTAAATTGTAATGGGTACACCATACATCACACGTATGCTCCCCACACACAGGGTAGACCATAAAGGTGACATCCACACATACCATCCTCTGAACTGAAAAGCCCCAGTAAGAATGATAGTCCAAGGACACTAGCAGGTAACAAGCACATCTAGAAGGAAAAAAGGACCTGGGGAGAAGGGAGGGAGTGAATACTGCAACAGTGAAGAGAAGGACATCTACTGTAATGGCAAGATCTTACACAATTGTACTACGCCCTTCCATATCACTGCTGCAGTATTCTTTACAACAGGGAGAGTGAAATATCTCAGGAAGAAGATTGGGCGGAGGAAGGGCCAGCAGAGCCCTCCAGGAAGCCATGAAGAATGGTACTGTCAAAGCCAGCTGTGGCCCTTGAGATCACATCCAACTCATAGTACTTGGTAAAGGTATGCACTGAAGTCCAGGTAGCTTCCTCAAGAGCAGAATTAGTAACCAAACCCTTGAAAAGAACAACAGAAGCCACAGCCCTAGTAGAATGAGCCTTAACAAAAGGAAGACTCTTCCCATGAAAATAGCAAAAAGAAATGGCTTCAGATATCCAATAAATAGTTTGAGTGGAAACAGCCAAACCCAAGGATCTAGGATGAAAAACAAAAAGCTGTTCAGATTTATGAAGAGCTTTAGTCTTATCCAAATACCTGAGTCTATGCAAATCTAAGATGTGCAAGACATTCTCACTAGCAGACTGTGGAGAAGGGATAAAGTGGGCAAATGAACAGACTCATGAACTCATTAACCACCTTGGGCATAAAAGGAGGATTAGTACAAAGGGACACCCTGTCCTTATGGAAAACTATAAAAGGAGCAACAGCCACTAGGGCTTGCAGCTCAGACACCCATCTGGCAGAAGTAAGGGCCAAATGAAGAACAGTCTTCCAAGAACAATACTGTAAGGAAGCTGAAGCAGCAGGCTCAAAAGGAGCCATAGTTTCTAAAACAAAATTTAGGTCCCAGGAAGGACAGACAAGCTTCCTACGAGGCCTAATGTGAAGGATGCCTTTAAGAAACTGTTTGGTCTCAAATCTAGAGGCTAAAGGGAGTCAAAGGTAGACAAGCAGATACATCTGAAAGGTGGGCCTTAACCGAAGAATATGCCAATGCAGCACTGAGTAATTCACACAAATCAGACAAAGGAACATCCAAAGTAAGTGGAACCAGGTTATAAGAAAGACACCAAACAGAAAACCTCTTCCATTTTGACAGGTAGAATTTCCTAGTATTGGTTTCCTGGCCTCCTGCAGAACCAGCAGCACATCCTCAAAAAGAAGGTGTCTATAGGGAATCAAAATCCTATAAGAGTGGATGGGTGGGGATGAATGAGAGATCACTTGTCTTGTGTGAGTAAGTCCACCCTGTGAGGTAACTTGTGATGACTGCCATTGACAAGATCCAAGAGGGAACTAATGTTGTCTGGCCCAAAAGGGAGTCACCAGCAAGATTTTGGGAGCATCCTGTTTTATTTTGAGCAGGACTTTTTTGCATGAGAGGAAGGGGAGGGAAGGCATAAAGTAAAATCCCCTTCCAAGAAAAAGAAAAGTTATACACCTTCCAGGCCAGAGGTCATGGGACTCTGGCACAAAATAGAGGAAGTTGTCTGTTCAGAGGGGAGGAAAATAGGTCTACTTCAGGAGTACCCCATTGGTGGACAATGTCCAGAAACACATCCCTGTGAAGCATCCACTTATAGGATTGTGTTATGGACCTGCTCAGAGAATCTGCCACTATGTTCTGATCTGAGGGAATTTAAACTGGCTGAAGGGTCACCTGATATAGGATAGCTAGCTCCCAAACCTGAAGGGATAACCTGCATAGGAGATAACAGCTCATCTCCCCTTGCTGTCTCACACAGCACATCACTGTGGGATTGTGGGATTGTCTGTGAGAATCTTGAGCGACTCTGGAAGGAAGAGAATGAAATGCTTGAAGAATCAGCAGAAGAGCTCTCATCTCTTTGGCACTGATCTGGTCTTTCTTTGGTAGAAGAAAGCAAACCCCCTGCACCTTCAAATGGCGGAAGGAGGCCCCCCATCCCATGTCTGAGGCATCTGTGAAAAGTTCCAGAGAGGGAAATGAAGGTTAAAAAGGAAGCCCTGGGTTGAGTGACAACTGATAAATTCACCAATGAAGTTTCAGCTTGAGGCATGGAAGAAGGCTGACTAGAAAATCTACAGGATAAGGATGTTGAAGTCAAATTAACTTTAGAAACCACTGCCGCTTTCTCATGTGGAGCTTAGCTACAGGGAGCACAGGCATGGTGGAAACCATGAAACCCAGAGCCCTAAGAAAGTCTCTGGCTGTGATCGAAGCCAGTGGAAGAAGGGAATGAAAGAAGCAATGAGAGTTAAGGCCTTGGGAGGAGGCAGGGATACCAGCATTGGAACAGTCTGCAGCCTGCACCCCAGAGAAACATGATCCCGAGAAGGAGTCAGGAATGACTTTTGGAAATTTACCATAAACCCCAGGCTTTGCAGGACAGAAACAGCAAAGTGTAGATGCTAAAGTAATATCTCCAAACAGGAGGCCTAAAATCAGAAGGCTGTCCAGTTAAGGAAAGAGTAAGACCTGTATCCCCCTTAACCTGCAGACAGCAATCAAAGGAGCGTGGCATTTGGTGAAGACCCAAAGCCAAACCAGAGAACTGAAAATGCTAGGAAGGAACAGAGAAACATACAAACTTCCTGAATAGGGGGTGAATAGGAATGAGCAGATAAGCATCCTTTAGATCCAGAGAAATGAGAAAAGCCTGAGGAATTAACAGAGGAAGATAAGGTTTGAAAACAACATCCAAAATGAAGGGACCTTCAAAAAGGTATTTAGGTGAGAAAGGTCCAGAATGGGTCTTCAGGTGCCTTCTTTTCTGGAGACAAAGAACATTCTGGAATAAAACCCATTCCCCCTCTGAGGAGTTGAAAGATCTTGAATTGTTCCTTGAACCAACAGGCCCTGAAGCACCTCTGAAAAAAGGGTAGCTGCTCCTGAGGAGGCTAAGAATGTCCAAAAAGGGAGAAAGAGGTTTCCAAACCATGTAATAACCCTGTCAAATGATGGAAAGAACAAAGGCGTCTTGGGTGATCTTTAACCATAAAGGAAGGGATAGGGAAAGATGAGAGGAATGTGAGAACAGGGCAAAGATAGTCAGGCAGCACCTGTTTTGTCAGGAAAAGTAGGCTTCTGAGTAGGAGGAATCTTTGTAGGCATAGCAGGGGGGAGCTCTTCTACAAGCCATTTTACCTTTGGGGGGTGGGATTTTCTATGGACAAACGCAAGCTTGTTAAGGTAATTCCTCAAACTTGGGAACAGGTAAAACAAAAACATGCTTCAACACCTGTAAGGCTTTGCCCTTTTCTTGCAGGGAATTAAACTCCGCAGCAGCAGCACCAAACAAATATTTATTATCCAAGAGGAGCATCCATATGATATGATCAGGCAAAGGCCGAAGTCGGAATCAGGAATACCTCCTCAGAACAGATCCAAAAGCAGCAGCCCTAGATGAGGCATCAGCTGTATCATAGCTACATTTAATGGAATGGCAAGCTGCTTGGGAGGACGTCCCTAGCAAGGCAAGAGCAGAGACCTTTCCCTTAGAATCAGGGAGATCTGGAATATCTAGTCATGTGCCTGAAAGTTAATAGCTCTAAAGGCTAGGGTAGTAGAGGTATACACCTTCTTATCTGGCCTCTCCATGGCTCTGCTATCTTTTCAGATGGAAGCAACTTAGTGGAAGGCAACAATTTGGAGGGCTTATCAGGAGCAAATGACATTACAAAGGGTCAGCAGAGGGACACTTAAAAAGAAACTTGCAGTCCTCAGGTTCTTTATAAAGAACTATCACGTTTTTAGAGAGTAGGGGGTTGGGAATCAGGAGCCTGAGAAACAGCAGAAAAAGCATCCAGCAAGGCAGCAAGAACAGGAAGAACAGCAGAGGGACCAAGGAGACTCTATCTGTAGAAGTTCATAATACCTGTTCTGAACAAAAGACACCTGAGTACAGTCCCATTTGAAAAATTCTATCAATCTGTAAATATAGTCACCAAATCAAATTTCATCAAAAAGAAAGTCAGGCCTGATAGACTCTTCTACCTCAGAACCATATTCAAGTGGCAAAGGATCTGAGAGGAATGTGTCAGGGACTCTTCATCAGAATCAACAGCATCCTCAGAAGAACTCTGCTCCTTGGGTCTCTTTTGATGGGTAGAAGAGCAGGAACAGAAACTCCCTATGGAGGCTTAAGAGCCATAAGGGCATTAAACAGGCCTTGAGTGAAGTTTTGCCATTCACTCTGAGGATCTTTCAGAGCAGGTAAAATGTGTTTACTTTTCTGCTTTTTAAGTGCGACATCAGCCTTGAAAAATGTTGGTGGCTTTAACCCAACAACATTCTAATAGTAGTCAGAACCTCTTTCCTCACTAGAATCTGAGGAACACCCCAGGCCCTTTGATAATAACCATCCGCAGTTCCCCCTGTACATCTGAAGCAGACATCTGCAAAATCTCCATGTATGTGTGTGGAGTTGGATCCATGCCAGCCTCTGAATTGATCATGGCAGAGGAATCAGAAAGAAACTTGACAATCCTCCAGGCTTTCAACAACCTTGAGAGAAATGTCTGGTGGAGGCAGTACAGCCAAAGAATTGGACCAAGCCTTCTTGTTCTCATTCTTTCCAAATGGCAGACCTTCGGGCCAGGAAGATCCTTCCATTGTATCTTAAGCCAACAGTTTAAGTCATTGGTTCTTCAAATAAATTTCAGGGGAAGAAAGCACACTTTGCAATGTCTTAGGGGAAATAGCTTGAAAAATCTTACAAGATGTATGGTCATGAGAATCATCTAAACAGATTAAACACTGCTCATAACAACCTTTATGGGGAATCTGTCTCCCACACTGGCATTTTCCCTGTCTGGATGGCATGAAATCCAACAACCAGAAACAAGGCAAAACAAAGATAAGAAAAACAAAAAACCCCAACAGGGCACTTAGCTGAAAGCAGTAAAAATGAGCAGATGAATGAGTGTTCAGACTGATGATCGAAGATGGCATTTGGACTGGCAGGAAAGAAGTTCTGAGGCTGGTACATCTGGACATCACCTTTATGCCCTGCACTGTGCATGGGGAACATACATGTGACATATGGTGTACCCATTACAACCTAAAGAATTTTGTACAGTGGCCAGACGTCGGGCTGCCCTTCGCAGGGGATTCCTATTATAAAGAATAATGCAACAGTGATACGGAAGAACATAAGTTATGTGAAAAAAATGAAATGTGTGTTCCGTTTACAAGATGCCATAATTTAAAATTTCATTGGTGCTCTCAGACTACAACCTGCCATAGGTATGGCTATTTATTCATTTATACATGTTCAAGTTCCTCCTTTGCTTTCTAATGTGTTAAAATAATCCACCAATACTAACACGTGGTTCTGTGTTTCAGTATGCACCTGCCTTTGTCAGTGGCCAGACTGACTAATGTCCAATGTCTTCCCTTTTTGTGCTGCACTTAAGCCTGAAAGGTGCCACCCCACCCATCTATTCTCATAAGACAACAGTTAAACTATGCTTTCTGCCAAACCTTGTTTCATCACACAGTATACTGCTCTACAGTGCAACCTTATTTATTTAACAAGTCTCATTATCTACTCATCACCCTTACCAGTAGTATGTGTCAGTACATCCCTCCCCTTGTACTGACTGAATTGCACACCAAGTAAACCCTACTGCTCCAAGCTCTAACATCCATTCTAATCCCTGCACCTTCTGAAATTGGCAACATCATTTTCCTACTACTCACATTTTGAGCTCTTGCCATCTGCATTTGAATATCAACCTTGTCAGACTCACTTCAAACCATACACAGAACCCGTTTTGTGATTATAAACATTACTACCTTCACCCCCCTGCAACTACTACCAAGTTTTTACTCTGATATACCCATGCAGTCTGAGAAAATGGTGAGCTCCTCTTTTCTTAGTCTGTTCCAGTTTGTCTGTGAATTGCTCCTATAGAGTACTGCTTCTTCCCATTTACCACCAGAGTACACTGCAGTGTATGTATATCCACATGCTATTTGAACACACTTTCAACACTTGCTACTACTACACTGTATTTGTAAGTTGCTCTGCTATACTAGAAAAATTGCATACATGTTTAGCATAATCTCCAATCACCTTAAAAGCTAGTAACCGACCTTAATCCTCTCAGTTCAACAATCCAAACCACACTAATATTCTGTACTGCGACTGCTGGTCATTTATAGGATACACTTGACCACGTTAGTCCCACTAGGCTGGTGGCCTCTTCAAGAAGAGCTGAGGTCATACTCCCCCCTACTCTTTTTGATAGGTGCCATTGGATCTTTTTGATAGGTACCATTGGATATTTTTTTATCCACCTGATCTACCACCAGCTCCAACAAATGGGATTCTGTTTATCATCACATCCTAAGGACAGCACACTCAAGCGCTGCACCTACTAATGCATGCATTTTATATGCACACAAGCTGTAATGTTTTGTTTCCTAACATTTCTGACTGACAGTAAGCCTTTAAAGGCAAATGTGATCCCTCACTTCCTTACTTTCATAGCAGAATTTCAAATAAAATGCTATAACAATCTGTTATCCATGAGGTAAATGATTATCCACTTAATCTGTACTTGAAATCAACCAGGGATGTGTTTAATAGCAGTATTTTAATGTCCCACTATCTGCCTTTGTCAGCTGGGATCTAGCAAGCAAGACTGGCAGCATTGTATTACAGTGATGAGGCCAAATTTGCAATGCCAGATTATCTCTGATATAAGGTTCTGCTATACCAGTAATGGCACAGTATCCCACCCAGTGTCCTTTATCCCCCTTGTTTAGGCACCTTGTGCACCATCGCTCACAGATTACAGTCTGTACTCACACACATATTACTATCTATGGTAAAGAAATACAAATAAATATTCCTCAAGAGCTCTCAACAATCAATACCTGAATTCAGACAATCAGCATCAAGTAATTCTACCTGTGTCTGATGTGAAGCTACACCTACAGATTATTCACTTTAACTAGGTAAGTTACATGATCCTTCTCAGACCCAAGCTACAATGTCAGTCTAATATTATAGGCAGATGACTGAGTGCAGCCATTAAACCTGCACATTTTAGGAAATGACAGGAAATCAGAGTAATGGGGAAAAAACAAACATGAGAACATGCAAAATCCACACAAACAATAGCAAGAGATCAGGATGGAAATCTGAACAATGGGGCTGTGAGACAGATACCATTATTAAGTCACCTAGTTAATCTTAACAGTATTACAACATTACAAGATGTGTTGGGATCCATGTAAAATTTTCTATTGTAACAGTAACTCCATTACATCTTAACCAAAAATAAAATTTTCTACTGGTCACTCTTATTGTAGTGCCTACTTTACTTTGACACTTGTGTCCTTTATTAAAACGTTAACGATAGAAAATGACCTAAAATTTTTAAGGCAATAAGTATTTTCTGGTTTTCTTCTAATTGTCAGAGAAAATCTATTTTAAGAAATAATTTAACATTCCTCTAACTTTCGCAAAAAAAAAAAAAGATGATACTCTGACATTTGCAATGCAATATTTGTAGACAAGATTTAGTTATATGAGTTTAGAACACTAGCTGTTTTAGGTTAGTACTATCTGTATATACTACCCTACCTTTATTCCTAGCCTCTAGCTAGATATTGGTATATGTGTTCATTACTATGTTTCATATTGTATGTATAGCTAATGTTTGCTGCAGTACATATTATTTGCTATTGTATGTATATTAAATTGTTCTTCATGTACTCTGCTGCTCATTTATTGTTCTGTGGAGCTTTTCTCTCCAGGCCTCCACTGAAAAAGGACTTGTGTCATGATGGAATTTCCCAGTAAACAAATATAAAAAAATAAAATAAATAAATAATTTACTATGATGTGAAAAGGTCTGCAACAGTGAACCTTTGTCTTGGTAACAAAAGACAATGTTTTTGGTTTCTCCTGCAATTTTTTTTTTCAGAAAAGTCCTACATTGTATAAATGAAGATTTGGCAACACTAGAAAAGATGCAAGCCTCCTACAATACTAAGTAAATTGTTAAGCTAGATAACAAAAAAACATATCATGGAAAATTTGGAAAAACAGTATTTGCACATAATTCATGTTTTTTAGCATTACAAAGAGAGTATTAAGTCATCCAAGAACTTACAAAAAAAAAAATAAAACACTGGCCATTCAAGTTCATAGCCTTTGTATTTTCAAGCATTATTTATTGACAGTGTTACTATGACAAACGGCTTAAGAAAAGAGAACTAAAACAAACAAAAACTAATTTCCTAAATGTTAAACAATGTTTCACTTCCCAATGGAAAGTACTAGTCTGTTTTGAAGATAAGGAACTCATCTGTGGAATGTGATAGTTTGTAACTGCACTGAAGCAGAAGTTAATATGGCCATTGAAAACAAAAAGGGCATCATATTAAATCTCAGCTTAGTGGAAACAAACTTAAGGCTTCCTTCAAATGTTAAATAACCTCACCTATACATCATATAAATGTGCATGCACAAAAACTAGAAGTTTATTAAAACTTGCCAGAAGTCTGTTTCACCCGATACATAACCTACACATGCTTAAAACTGCAGTGTGCAGTCCAGCTCTACCACACAGTAAATAGTAACAATGTACAGATAATGTGTCACCACATTCTGGGGTGTATGCATGCACAGAAAATCCTAAACAATTTCTGCTGACTTGTATAGGTGTAAAGAGATAACAGTAAAACATGTTAAGTACCGAACGGCATTACTAAGACTTAATACTGCTGTATAACAGCAATGGTCCACTGCAGGTCTATTGGCAGGTGATATTTATCCACTATGGGTCTCTTCTTTGGTTATGTGTACACAGGTAACCAAATGGCCTCATAACCAAACGGCCTCTACTGCAGATAAGAATACAGGTTATCACTGATTTTAACTTTGAACCATAAATGCTGGCTTTTAAGCATTCTAGTAATAGTTATCTTTCTATTATAAGCATTTCTAACCGGTAACTTGATTTTTTGCATTAGATCGCTATATTGAGTTTTGTACTCTACTTAACATTTGCAATTCTGGCCACCTACCACATGTGTTTTTTCTACCAATGTGGCCTGGGAATTGGGTGAAAAGGACCCTCGAACCAGCTTTACTACCCAGTTAACAAGTACTAATCAAACAAGGATATGGGCAGAGTACAACAGAGGGGAAATAAAGTACATAACCATGCCTCTGGTGGTAGGAATGCCTTGGTTTTGTACAGCCATCCAGGGGTATTGTAAGGATTTTTGTAACTGGACACAAACTTCAAGAATGAACTCCTAACTAACAAATATAAATGCACCCCCCCCCCCAACTGATTGAGAATGAGTCTAAGAGTTTAATGGATAGGACTTCGGTAGCAGACTGTTCTTTTAAGGGGAAGTCTTAAGGACTAGTCTGCCTGGTTCACACTAAACGTATGGTAGTGGAAACTTCTCACTTGTCCAGTGACAGTGAGCTGCATGAAATGTGATGGAGGTCTTCGTTTTCCTTTCCTGTTCAGTTGGTTATCCAGGAAAAGCACTGGCTATTTTGTTTTTAATGTGGAGAAGTACTGAGTTTAGCTAGATTTGAGCATTTCACTTTTTTTGCAGTTTTTCTTGTACAAAGAGAGCTGATTCCGCAGTTAGATTGCTGAATCATCTAAACAACGAACTACTTTTGCACTACAATTTTCATAAACGAGATAAAAAAAGGTGAAGTACAGAGCCTTGGGTACACCAAACACAGAAGGGAGCCATTTCACAGAAAGCCCTGCCTTACAATGCAAAGGCACTAAATTACCAAAAGATTAAAATACTAAAATGTGCCCAACTCTAGTTACAAGGGGATAAAGCCCCCACATTTGGCAGCAACAGCTCTAGGTTATTAATCAGGCCAATCCAGGCCATTCAAAGCCAGCTACAATGGGTGAAGTGAGTAGCCAATGCCAGCTCACATACCCTCGGTGGAAAGAAGCAGCTGAGTCCACTGCAAACTGACATCTGCTGAAGGCTGGGTGTGCAGAAAAGCAGTACAAGACCAGGACATGCACAGTGACCAGTGTACACTGCAGCCAGACACACGCATGCATGGAAGTACACTTATGTGGGGCCTGCTGCTAGGCTGACCAGTGTACACTGCAGCCAGACACAAGCATGTATGGAAGTACACTTATGTGGGGCCTGCTGCTAGGCTGACCAGTGTACACTGCAGCCAGACACAAGCATGTATGGAAGTACACTTATGTGGGGCCTGCTGCTAGGCTGACCAGTGTACACTGCAGCCAGACACAAGCATGTATGGAAGTACACTTATGTGGGGCCGGCTACTAAGCTGACCAGTGAACATTGCAGCCAGACACAAGCATGCATGGAAGTACACTTATGTGGGGCCTGCTGCTAGGCTGACCAGTGTACACTGCAGCCAGACACAAGCATGCATGGAAGTACACTTATGTGGGGCCGGCTACTAGGCTGATGCAATGCATCATGAGTAAAGGCATAAAATGACATGACTGCTTATGAGTTGATAGCCTCTTGTAATTCTCCCCAGGAAAAAAGGCAGGATCAGGAAAAAGTAACTTAGAAGAAAAAAATACTGAGGTGAAGCAGCAATTGACAATGACACAAAAATCCAGAGCTAATGCCCCAGCTATGTTTCCTGATCCAGTATAACTCCAGGTGCAGCTGTCTATATTAAATAAAGACATGTCAAACCACCAATAACATCATATGGATGAAGGAATTTAGAGAATGTAGCAAGGACTATGCATTTCTTCTGGATTCGAAAGCGTCTGCATGACCACAATGTGGCAGTAGTTGACCCACCTTTGTAAAGTGGAACAAGGTCCTCTTCTATATAGAAGGCAGTGTATACCAAAACACAAAAATAATGTAAATAAGAAAATGTTATTAACGTGAAAAAAATGCCTCTCAGTCATATCAACGCTCTCAACTTGACAATCATTTGTGTACTAAGATGTTATTCACAGTTCAAGTTATCACTTCCTCTGCTAGTGCTATCTAGATTTGATATTATTTTTGAAAACCATGTTTTTGGAATGGTGACAAAACTGTGACATATTCCCAGCCACAGACAGCTAGATGAGAAGGCATTTATCCCATGACAGCCACATTACCAGTTCCACCAGTGTTCCTCTGTCTGTATAAAATATATACATAAATATTTAGATCCATGGACATATGGGCACACATACACATGCAAACACAGATGTTTATATATGAATGTATTGGGTTTGTGTGTATGTACACACACACACACACACACACACACACACACACACACACACACACACACACACACACACAGTGTGCATGTCTGTCTCCTGATTCATTCACTCCCTCATGTTCACCATTCATACCAAAAAAATACTGCAGTAAGACCATGCTTTTCACTACAGAATAAAGGGAAGTAGTTATTTTCAATTGGTGGTAGCTCAACAGAAAGACCTGGTGCATTTAGTCTTTGGAGACCATCGTGGCAGTGGCAAGTACTTCACCAGGTACAGAACAGAGCTGTTTAATAAACAGTGCTTATTAAACTGTTAAAGCTTCTCTGCTTTTGTAAACTTCCTGCCAGCACTATGACAAAACTTTCTACCAAGCTCTCTATGTATGATTAAGGAAATACTGCAACCCATGCAATCACCAAAGCAATTGTATCGCTGTTCATATCAGTCAACAGCCATACAATTCTACAGGCAAAATTAAACTAAACTGGCTTGGATTGTAAAGACAGTATACAGTCGTCAAGAAAAATGTATAATCTGCCAGTTGTGCTACAAGTTAAAAAAGACAGTGCAAGCTTCATTTTGTGAAAACTATACTCACTGCAGTCATCAGTTTGTGTTGCAACTCTGACAAATCCACTGAGCAACCACCTCTTAGGATTTTGTGAGGAAAAACAGGATTCCTCAAACAATTAAGACATTCAAATCAAAATATTTAAGATAGTTAAAAGTGCTACAGTTTGGAAGCAACTCATCTCCCCTAGCAGTTAGAGCCACAGTGAACATTTTCCTATTATATACTGAATACATTTAGATAGAATGAGTAAATCTGACTGCAGTCAATAGACGTACATTCATTCCTTCACCAGTTGTTAACATCCACTTTATCCAATTCAGACTCACAGGGAGCCAGAGACTATCCAACAGCTACCAATGGTCAGTATTCCAGACCATTGCCGGACCCATACCCACTCACTTCATTTCCCCTTTTTCAGCGATGATCCAAAAAATTACAAACACCACTGTTCATTAATTACTGTCCCTAAAACTTTAAGTATTGCACATGGATTATGTACAATATAAAATTGCACATCACTGTATACCTGCACAAAACAGCATCTCAAAATACGCAAGCAATATTTGTTTGACATTTAAAAATAAATCAACTTTTGAAACACTCAGGCATGCAAGAATCCCCTTGTATAAGGCATACACAGTGCATTGATTTAATCCATGGCTTTGCAATTGCAACACGCTAGTGTTTATAAAATACATGAGGCTGTATAAATAAACACACTAATGTATCTGTTAGTGTACACAAATTTCTATGCATACTTGGCAAATCATGTATGGCAGAACTGCTCTGCATGATGTTTATTCCACTTCCATTAACAAATCCACTTTAACTACACTCTAACTTTCTCCTGATACTCTTTTCATTTATATTGTACAGGGTCGTACTTTATTCTGTTTAACAGGATTGTAAGTGTTAGGACAGATGACAGACAACCACAA
Source organism: Protopterus annectens (assembly GCF_019279795.1). NCBI lineage: Eukaryota > Metazoa > Chordata > Ceratodontiformes > Protopteridae > Protopterus > Protopterus annectens. Next base: position 76,616,121 of record NC_056728.1, read on the forward strand.
CTAGATTCATAATATCCCAATTACACATGCACTACCATAAATATCTGTCGCTATCACTCCATAAGTACAAGAAACTGTTTGTGTTGCTTTCAGCTGTATGAGCACATTCTTGTACAGATGTAGTCAGAGAACTAGATACAGTACCCCAAAGTAAATTACAGGCAGTGTTGTTACAAGAGAGCACTACAGTGCATGTTTAGTATTCTAATCACACTGATTTAGAACTCATTGGACTAACTGCAGCCAACACTAAGTGCAAAGACAGGATGCTGGCCATGAACAAAACAAAGAAATTCACACACTATGCGCGCATGTGTGTATGTATATATACATATACATACATATATATATATATATATATATATATATATATATATATATATATATAGATAGATAGCTAATAGAGAAAATATCTGAGCATATTATATATAGTGCTCATTCCTGTTCATCTTAAAATGAGAATTCTAAAATAGTTTGAATTTATCTGTGAGCAATTTATCAAGCACCATCTAAATGCACACAATGTTATAAAAGCACCTAAAACACAGGAGGCCAGGCCAATAAAAATACAACAGTATTTGTGTGCCCCCCCCCCCCCTTCACATTTTTAGCTTGATCCAATGCACGTTTAAACCATCTTTTGTTGTAACACATTTAACACTAACAAAAAAAGTGACTTTATGTTTTGCAGCGTATTGACAGTTGCAACATAAATAACTCACAGTGCCAAATAAATGTTATCTACAAGCTTCCTCTGCAAACACACCTGACTCTGAAACCTCTGGGAATAATTAAGTTCAAGAACCTCCTCAGCTAGACTGTAGACCCGGAAACATTTACCTATAAACCTTCATTAAATAATTAATTTCGACTAACAAAAACAATACACGACAGCATCGTGCATATATGATATGTATGGCCAATCTATTAATCCATGCATGTGATAATGTTCATTAATGTATACATGATTTAACATGCCTCAAACCAACCTTCTTCGATACGGTAGCAACTGTTAGGGCTAAATAATCTGTACTTGTACATAAAACGTCTACAACAGCTCATTGCTGCTTTGAAAACAAATTAAAAATAGACTGTTCCTAGATAATAGGCTTCAAAGCACTAAAGCTGCAAACCGGTCCTCGCTCTGTTGTGTCCTCGCCTGACCGACTTCATTCCCTTTTGTTTTTGTTCCTCCATCCTGGTGATGGGGATGCTAAGGAAAGATGAAAGGCCAGGAGGAGAAAAGGAACAAATTACCCAATCGGCATAAGTCATTTTCCTCGTTCTATTTACAAAAGGTGCCGGTTAGAAAATGCTGTTGACCCACCAGCAGTCCTGCCTGCTACATACTTACCATCAGCTTTGCTGTCGCCGCTGCCACTTCCTCCCTTTTCCCAGCACTTTAATAAAAACAAACCCAGCTGCCTCCTTGGTCGGTACTACGATCCCCTACAAATGTCTAAGCGTATGCACCGATGAGTCCACCAAGAAGTCATTATATTCACATCATTGCACTGCACGATTTTATGACATCTTCATCACTAATCCATTTTACATCAAAATGATGCTGTTAGGCAGCTCAGTTTCTGCTTTATCAACAAGGCAGGATAAGGGTAAGAAAGAGCCCCCAGCGGATTCAGTGGCACTTGCAAGCTGCCCACTCCAACTGCTACCAATGTGCACCCACTCTGCCAGCGCGTCGAGAACCAAGCAGCGCCCGCTGGCACAGAAGCGCGACAGCACCTCCTGCCAGCCAAGCAATTGATTCAGCTAGCAGTACCGTGTTACCGGGAATCTCATCCTGGAATATACCATCCGTGTGAAGGTGCGGAGGGGGGATGAACAGTAATGTAGTAGCTGTTTTATGTAGTTGCTTTGGTAAATAAGATCTACCTTTATTTCGTATTATATTCCATTTCTGTCTGCGTTTCTGCATATTGCAGAATCTTTTCAAAGTCTAACATGCTAAACCACCAAGGTGCAGATTGGTATCTACCAATGTAATAAAGTGGAGGAGGTTTGTTGTTTAATCCGTGATGGAATTGGGTACCAGCTGTTTTATGATGCTGTGGGTAACCACGATTATTGTACTACTGCATCGTGTTTGTCTATAGGGTCACCACCTGTCCCTCAGAGGGACAGTTCCTCTTTGGACAATTGCGCCCAGTGATTTCAGGACAAAAAATATTGCCTTAGTTTTATTAGTTGCGTAAAACATTTATTTTGTATCTGAAACGCATAAATGCTATATGAAATAAAACGAATGGAATCATACCTATCAACTGTACCTCATTACGAGGAACGTACCTCATTAGGGCCTTAAAAAGCTAATGTTCCTCAAAGTTCTACATTTTAAGAGTCTGTCACACATTCAGTATTATGTTTTTTTTAAGTGAAATCCATGGTAAATAGAAATGAATCATATTAATTCATTAAAGATCTTCTTTGTAAGTAAAACCAGCATATTTTAACCACCATATGACCTTCCTAGTTGAAGTTGTTAGTAAGCCATTAGTATGTGTTCCACATTTTGCTCATTTGTTCCACATTATGAGTGCTAGTGTTCCTCATTTTGGAGATGAAAGGTTGAGAGCTATCAATGGAATGCTACAAGAGGAAGATTTTATTTTGGCAAGAAAAAAACAAGTTCTATCCTTTGCACTGGTCGCGGGTATGTTTTGCCCAGCAAAATTTCACATTTCTACAAAAAAAATGGCCCACGTTGGGTATTTGAAAATCTGGCAACCCCGTCTGTTTATGCACACAGACTAAGGGAGTTGTAGCTGATGTTCAACATACAACACTTAGTAATATCTACCGTGGTAGAGATGTATACAGTAATACTGAAATAAATGTCTTGCTGCTGACAAAATGAGAAAGTGACTCTCTGCTTGTCAAACATTTTTTTTTATACTTGGCATGATTGAATAAATACCAATTATTCTTACCTGAGCAATATTCTACATACCTTTTCATGAAGTGTAGTGCAAAGTATTTATGACCCCTACAACTTGCTAGTTGTTCATTGCATAGCTCAGTAAATCAGGGACAAATCTCAACAGAATCCAGGACACACAGTATTAGAGCTAATGTCTTGAGACGTTGACAGAAAAGAATGTGAATATACATGCTCTAAAGAATTAGTCGTCTAATAGTCATGAAGTGCAATTCACCACCGTTCTCCAAAAGTCACCAGTTTTAGGAGGGATTAAGAAGGACAGAGCTAAAACTGGAGTCAAAATCAAGGACATTTGAGAGGTATGCTTCAAAGTAAGTGGGCAAAATAAGCAATGTACCGTACACCAACATTTAGGCATTAAATAAGCAACGTCATATATTGCTTTACTTTGAAAACACTGGAGCAAAGACATTTGTGCAGTTTTATGATCTACAAAAAGGAATTGCATTTAATGCTCCTTTGTTATCATTGTGCTACTTCACAGTTTTATTTTGGATGGCTTAATTAGGAATTTCAAAGTGGATAAAGGCCCATTCCCAAATGAAAAGTTCCAGTCAATACATAACAGTAATAAAAGCAATAAGTGAAGTAATAATAAACTGGCTAGAACATATTAACATATGGAACAGGGTAGTACTATAGCACAGACAGATGGAGTCTGAATGTCAGTGAAAAACCTTAGGTTTTTGGAGCATGAACCCCAGACACTCGAGTGGGTCAGGCTGAGTGGCTGAAATGCTGCCTTGCTCATCGGGGGTAGCTTCCTACTTTCTATAGCCTATGGGGAAGCTGTGGTGTTCAGACTTGGGACAAACTACAGCACGTGTAGACTGTCTGCAGCAGAGGGTGTGCACATGGAAGTATATAGATAAACCATAGTAACATCAAGATCTGTACACAGTGGTCTGTAGTGCTTTAAGCTGATGCCTTATGGTCATTCTGATCCATTCATTAAAGATCCTTTTTACTTGATTTATGTTTAAAAGTATTAAGGAGGAAAATAAGGTGATACCTTGGACTGAATCTGGTAAACAGTTATTTTTATGGAAGACTCTATATACCCTCAGGCTATTGATCTCCCCAAAGGCAATGAATGAATTTTATTGTTTAAACAGCTACCGGTCATTCATAAACTACTTGAATTATGCAAGCATGTCTCACTAGCTGAAGTTGAATTTTGTGTTTTGTAAAATACAGTGTTTGAAAGAAAATGTTCCATTTTATCCTATCTTTTCACATTTTGAGATAATGCTCAGTAAATCATATCAACTTCATACTCTGCTAAAGAGATTCTGGAGAGTTATTCAAAACACTCTGTATAGTTCATGTCTTTAGGATTAATGTAGATGTTTGCAACTTTGTTGAACCAAAATAATTTATAGAATTATATTTGTGCCACCTCTTGGTACCCAGATACAACAGTAATAAAGTAAAAATAATTCATTAAAACAGTTTAGAGATAAGAAAGTTCAGATTCATGGCAACTCTATGAAGATTAGCCTATCAAAACACCATCTTAAAATAAAAAAAAGCAAATTAAATATCCTACCAGAGAAGGTTTCTGCCAGGGTAATTCCATCTTAACTTTGTTGTTTTTGCAGAATCTCACACAGAAAGGTCAACAGGATTACATAACACTGACTGCTTTTATATGTTACGTATTCTCTCTACAAACAGTGGAAACTACCAAGTTGAAATCAGAGCACAAAATGTTAACACCCCAAACAAACTGCTCATAAAATCACTAAAGACATGCATCAAATTGCATAAATTAACTGTCTAATGAACCGTACAATAAACATTTCTTTGATAAACAGGACAAGCTTAGAGGAACCAATAAAATGCAACTGAACTACTGTTAGAATTTGAGGTGTTTTTCAAAATTGCACGTCACTTTCTATCTTCCTGCTAAAAAAATAGAATTAAAACACTTCAAGACAACATAATCAAAGAAAAAATTTCAAATAAAAATATTGTAAAATACTGCTACCAAGGCAGTACAGGAAAATTCCATATCTAATGCATCGATATTGACCTGAAGTATAAAATTAAGTTAAAGCACATCAGACATTCTTGTATCACATTTCGTGTATACTATACTATGGTGAAAATAGACTGACAGATTTATCTATTATGTGACTTAGCCAGTTTACCACATTCTTTGAACCAGTTTATCTGTGTACTTGACAAAACTAAAATGAAAGCTGGATCAATTTGTGTACAGTAAGAAAGCATATCTGACACAAATGAAACTGGAATCTATCATCCTATGTTGCCATCACAAATCAGTGAGAAAACCTTTCAGTTTGAAGAATACAAGCTCAGCAGTGTTCAGGTGGAAGATGACAACTCAGTAAGCATGTGCTGCACTGCACTTAGGCAGTCAGAAAAGAAATACAAATTCACAGAAGCTGAAAAAGATATACGCTCATGTACATCAGGCAGAGTAGGCGGGGTTATAGGGACTCTGCACAGGCTGCATTCACTCTTGACAATGTGCTAGACTTTGCCAGATCCTAAGGATATAACATGCATGATAAGAAGTAGATGAGTAAGGCAAGTATCCTTCTAGAAAACATGACAACATACAAAGAGAAGTAATGTGAAGGGAGAGAGCATACAGCTGTGTTGAAATGGCATACAACAGAAAAATTAGGTACAAGAAATGTGATGGTGAATGTCCACACAGGACACAATATCCAGCCTATGGAAGCATATGTGCAAGCTCTAAGAGAAATTTTTGCAGTGTGCAGAACAAAAAAAGTGCTAAGCAAGACAAAGTACATTGATAAAGAAAGAACAAATACAGGTCATGATATGGCAGTGACAAAACAGAATGCATTATACACACACATACAGAAAATAAAATCAGTACTAGAAAATCAATATGCCTTTTGAGTCAGAAGCATCCGTTAAAGCATACGTTATGTTATGGTCTCAGTTAAAGAAAAATATCTACATATCATTCACTGAAGCCACTGCCTATATAGGGGTGATTTATAGTAGAAATCATAGTATATTATGAAATAATGTCAACATTTCCGTGTATTAAAGAAACAGGCTTCAACCTATTCAACCATCCCCAGGCACTTGGCCATCACTTTTTGTACAGTGTATAGAGAGAATGAGACAATTATAAAGAGCAAAATATGCTAAGTTACACACAAAGATGCATCCTAGGGCAATCGCAAATGAAGGCGTGAAGGGTGAATCCAGAGAAGGGAAAAGCTCTAGTGTGTATTTCATTTATAATATGCTTTCATAAAGTCTTTCGACTTTTCCCGGTTAGGGGTCACCACAGTGGAACTCCCATCTGCTAATGATTGGCAGTGGATTTTTATGGTACACACACACGCACACACACAGTCCAAGAGTATCCTTGTCACAGGGACTGAGTTTCCCCTGTTAGGACAGAATATCCTTCTCAGGAGCGAGAGCGGGTTTCCAGTCAAAGAAAATGAATAGAGGATTCCTTCATTGGGAATGTGAGTGACCCTAATTATAATTGCAGATCTACCCCTTTGGTATGAGAGTGGATGTTTATAATGGGTTCCAGTACAAGTGGTTTAAAGGACCAGAGTATGGGACTCCAGGCGAGTATATGTTTTATAAGTATGGAAGAAACAGCTGTAGTTATTTGGTAAAATGGTTTGAGATCACTAAAAATTATAGCAATTTACAGCTTCTGAAAAAGGTACTTTTAATAAGAACATTTTAGAAAATCTAGAAAATAAACTAAAACAGAGCAATACGGTACCAGCATCTTGTTGGCCAGCTTTTAATGACTGGTAGTAAGAATCTAAAAATAAAGAAAGAATCTGTAGTTAGAAGCTTAAAATATAATTCAGCTAGGTTAAAGTCACAGCTGCAGGTGGAAAATATAACATTATACATTACAAGATTATATTACAAGAATGTGCAGAGGAGAAGTCAGATTCCTGGAGTATATATTTATTAAATCAATTAGAAAACTTATCACTCACAGCAAGAATCATCATGATTGGCCCCCACTACTTTCTGCACCTTCTGCACCTTATGGCTCATCCGTGTTTCAAGAAGCTAACAAGTTCTCTCTCTCCAAGAGGGCAGGATGAGGATACCTCTGCAGAAAAAAATACCACTTCCTCGGATACGGCCCAAGTTACATCCAGCACTTTGTCTCCCCTATGGGTCAGGTTGTAAAATGATTCCAACAATTTCATTCAGGAATACCCTAATACCAAATGTTAATTCATATAATTAATGAAAGGAAATACTTGTATAACAAACAAATACAGGGGAAAGTGAAAACAATTTCGTAATCAGAGTCAATCAGGAAAACTAGCACTTTGGGTAAAGTCAAACACATTACCCAATTTCCAATAATTATTAATGGGGGAGGGATATCAGTGGACATCACCTGCAAGTCAATCTGTGGGAGAAGAGACATTCTGACTTCTACAGATTCTGATATGCCTTACACACAAAGCACCCCTTGCAAGTGTCAAACCCCACAGACACTAGAGATCGTGAGGCTGAATATACTATAATAGTGTTATGACCATGGAGTGCAGTGAATTTTCAAGCTATTTTTGATTCTATCCCTCCCACTCGAACACGCAGCAAAATATACAAAAAAAGTTAGGACATGTATCATTAAAAAACCCTACAATAGAAGAACTGAGAGCCATATTAATAACTTCTAACTGATCAGTATGGTGATTTTTGTCAATATTGCAGTGTAAAATACATCCATTTTATTTCTTCTAGATAAAGGAGCACTTTGGCAAACACTTTACACCTTCCACTTGGGTGTAGCTGTCCTAAGTTCTTTAGATTATCTAGACACTAAACCTGTTGCTGTTCACCCTGATCTGCTAAAAGATCAGTATTATTTTATTGCATTTTTAGATATTCATAATGAATTTTTAGGGTTATGTGATGATGTGAGGTATTGCCAGCTATGCCAGGAGAAGTAGGGCAGTGGATGTGTAACATATACCAGCATAGCTAGCTGGAGTTTTGTAAATAATTATATGTCATTTTTATATCAAACTGATTTGTACAGGTGCTTGTGTTGAAAATGTATTTGTAAAGCTGCTTATCTTAAAAATGTATTAATAGTGGGTCCTGCTGGACAGAAAAGAAATACACCTATATTTCAGACAGTATTGTAACAGTAGAAATAAATATACTGTAACAGAGGATACTGGAAGAGAAGAGGTTAATCTCAGTCAACTAACTGTGAAACATAGTCTGAAATTAAATTACTTGATTTAGGCCATAAAGATTGCGTCTTACAGTTCTGACTGCAGCCAGAGATGAAATGTCTGTGAAAACCAGGACTAGGAATCCTACTGTACTGTCCTTAGGGGTGAACTTATTGCTAACCTGGAAGGGTGGAAGTTTTTGAAATGGTTTTATAGCTTCCAGATGCTATAACACGTCTTAGCAAAGTTATATGTGTGTGTATATGGTACATATGTGCTAGATTCTGGTTCAGTTCCTAGTAAAGGGGTAGTGTGGGAACAAAAAGTCACATGAACAGATGTATGTGATGTCATTCTGTAATCCAGCACTGAAATGATGTTTTAATACTAGATGAGACAGAAGTCTCAGGGCAGTCTGGTTGTGAAACCTAACAAAGAAGGACCCCTCACCCACATTTTTATTTTATTTTATTTATTTATTTTACATTTGTTAACTGGGCTAGTCTAACTGGATATATTTCCATTTTCAGTAGAGGCCCGAGGAGAAAAGCTCCAAACATAGCACAAAATATCATATACAGATGTATAACAAATAAAGTAGGAGAAAATTAGAATACAAAAAAGGAATCTAGAAGAAGTACAATACTAAGAAGGAAGAGTATATAGGATTATATAAGTCATCTTACAACATGATATATGAGGTACTTTACAGTTCATTGATAGATTAAATAAATACTGGAAGTTATATTAATCTTACTAGTAACACGTACTGCATACCGAGGGGTATGCAGAGTATGATTTTGTATCCAGAGGCAGTGTGAAGATAGAAGTAGGGAATGGTTGAAGATTAGTCAGGGTTACTACAGGGACATAACCAGTGAGTTTTTAGGTGTCTTTTGAGTTTTTGCTTAAAGAGTGACAGTGAAGGTAGTAGAGTTAGATCTATTGGTAGAAGGTTCCAGTTTTTTCCAGCAGTATTGGAGAAAATGGTGTCACCTGCCAAGTTATTGGACTTGCTTATGCTAGCAAGCAGTTTGCTAGAAGAATGTAGAGAATTAAGATTATTATAAGGGGTAATGAGGTTAATGAGTATAGGAGTATTATTTGGTTGGTAAAAGATCTTATGGGCAATGGTAAGTTGGGGAAAAATCAGAATGTTATGAAGTTCAAGCCAATCTAGCTGTTTTAGATTCAGACAGTGGTGAGTTTGAAATGCATTACCAGTGGCAAATCTGGCAATATTGTTGTAGGAGCTTGTTAGTTTGAGAAGATTATTTTTTTTAGATTAGTGTAAATAGGTGAGGTGTAAAGAAGAGTTGAGATTAAATAAGAGTGGGCAATAGTGGTTCTAGCTGTTGGAGTTAAGAAGAGTTTGATTCTATATAAGGAGCCCCTTTTTCTGTTTACTGTTTCTATGGTGTTATTTATATGGCTATCGAAGTTAAGGTTGTTGTCGATTGTGGCTCCTAATAGTTTGGTGGTAGAGTTGGGGAAGATAAGGGTTCCATTGCTGGATTTGACAGAGAAGTCTATAGGAGAGGACCTACTGGTAGGTGTAAAGAGTAGGAGCTTAGTTTTTTGGCGTTCTAAAGGAGGCAGTGTTTCAAGAACCAAACTTCTACTGAAATGAATACTTTTTGAGTTAGTGAATGCAGTTCAGAAATAGAGTTGGCAGAATATATAAGTGTGGAATCATCGACATATTGTATACAGTTGGCTTCAGGGATTGCTACATGAAGGTCATTGATGAATAATGAAAAAAGAAGAGGTCCTAAAATGGAGCCCTGAGGGACTCCAAGGGTGACTGGCAGGTGGGATGATAGTCTATTTTCCCAGAGAACTGCCTGTTGCATATAATGGATATGGGAAAGGCAACGACCTTGACTGCTTTTTGCAAATATTCAGAAGGTAACTGGTCGGCTGAAGGAGTACAAGGTTTAAGTTTTAGTAAGATTTTATAGATGAGAGTGATTGAGATAGGGTGAAATTGGAATGTTGGTAAAGATCCAGGTAAAGAGGTTGGGAGCCTTGTGTTGTCAGTGGAAAGCTGACTGGCTAGAGATTGTATGGTCTCTGTGAAGTAGGTGTTGAAGTTGTTGGCCGTTTGATGTGGGGTATTATGATCAGCATCTTGAGGGGATGGTGTGCTAGAGTGACCAGGGTAAAGGAGTCTATTTAAGCTAGTCCAAAATTTCTGTGGATTCTTTTGGTGTGTTTGCTGTAGTTTACAATAGTAGTTCTTTTTGTCAGTGAGTATAGCTTTTTTTGTTATATTTCTTAGCTGTCTGAAAGTTTGTTGTTCAGGGGATGTTCTGTTAGCTCTCCACTTAGCCCATGATTTGTTTCTAAGTAGAATTTTCTGTCTGGTTTCTTTTGAAAGCCAGGGGGCTGGTTTGGATTTCATTCTAATAGATCATTTAGGTGCGTGCTCATCGAATATTGCTGGAAATTTATATTTAAAATATTTAACAGCCTCATCTAGTGGCAGAATTTTTAGAGGTTTCCAGTCACAGGCATTGAGTTTGTTTTGGAATAGTACAGGGTTAAAGTGTTTCTTGGTTCATGAGATCCTATAAGTAGGGGTGTTAGAAATGTCATTATTTTGTCTTATGATGTAAGTTAGAGTATGATCACTTAGATCATCTGATAAAGTTCCTACATTGTAAGTATGTGGATGTTTATTAATAAGTATCCAGTCTAAGGTGCTCTCTTTTTTGGTTGGTTTGTTAATTCTGGTAGTTGAGGTGATAGTTTGAATAAAGCCATAAATATTAATATGTGAGGAAGGATTATTAGTATTGATAGTTTTCCAGTCAGTGTTAAAGTCACCTAGTATTATTGTTTCTTGTGGGTAAGTTGAGGACACCCAGCTAAGAATATCTTCTATTATAATGTTGTTATTGCCGGGGTTAGGTAGATACAGATGATGTAAAGGGATTTGTTCGGGTTGATTTGAAGTCTGGAGATGAGGACTTCAGCCTTACTGTCCAGAGGTGGGTTATAGGTTATAGAGGAGATCTGTAGGCCATTTTTATATAGGGAGTGCTACTCCCTCACCCTTATGTTTTAAGCGGTCTTGTCTCAATATGTTATAGCCTGGAGGGATAATTTCATTATCCTTAGTTCCATGTTTTAACCAAGTTTCTGTAAGGCAGAAGATGTCAAAGGAGTGACTATCAAGGAGGGCATGGAGATGGGCAATTTTGTTGTTGATATTTCAGATATTGAGATGTCCTATTAGTAAAGAGTTGGAGAGTTTGTTCTGGGTTGGAAGGTTTGAGGGTGTGGTGCAGTGAATATTTACTGTAGAGGCATTGTTTGGGCCAGGACTAGGGTGGATGTCCCCATCCTGTAAGGTGGGATTCTTTAGCTTAAATACTGGGTTGTATGAATAGTTAGTTTGAAGTTTCCCTTTTCTTACTAAGAGGTTATTGTACTTAATGTGTGTGTGTCGATGCAATTGAGGTAGCGGATAGCAGGGGGTGGAGATGATGTTAATGTGAATATGGGAGTGGGGGATATCATGAATGGTTGTTTGTTTTGGAGAGTAGCTATGGTGGAAGTAATCAGACTTTTCAAAACAGGTTAGGAGATAGGCAGAGGTGAGGGCAGGTAAAAATGCGGTTAAGAGTATTAAGCTGGTTAGGATAACTTTAATTTAGTTTGCATATTGTTATGAATACCTATACAAATACAATGGAGGTAGAATGGGATAAGATAATAAAGAACTAGTGAGAGTGGGAGAGACTTAAGGAGAGGGAGGAGTAGTGCTATAGGGTATGGAAAAGCACTTTAAGTAGAGATACTAGAGAGAGTTAGAGGAGGAGGGTGTAGCTAAGTGGAGTAAGTGGTTGGAGCAATTGATTGGTTGGATGAGAGAGAGGGTGTGGTTTAGGAAGTATAAGTTTAGGACCACTGGGGTGGGTGGAATTTGGGGGTAGGGTAGGGGAGTGCAGTGAGCCTGCAGGGCAAATGGAGCGGGTTCAGACAAGAAGACAGGTTTTGAGGGAAAATAATCAGTGATTTGGGAGGTAAGTCCAAAGTAAGGTATCTAGGAGGTCAGAGACTAAAATAGCAGAGTGAAAGGAGAGCTGACTAAGGGTTGATTCAGAGGCAAAGAAATAGGTTCAGGAGTAACAGAAGTAAGAGGGAGACAAAAATAAAGTTTAAAGGCTGAAATATATGAGCAAGGTAAGTGATGGGTAAATAGGTAGAACTACTACCCCCTAATGGTCATTGCAGGTAATGTAAGCAGAGTCTACCAAAAGGGGTTTTAAAGAGACTAGGGGATGGCAGAGGTGAGAAGAATAAAGTATCATTTACAAGCAGGGGGGAGAGTTTTAGGAGAGAGGCTAAGGAGGGTATAGGGAATGTGACTATAAGAGAAAATATGGGGGTTAACTCTAGCAGGCAGTATGTAATATAATAAGAGACTATGGCTGCTGATAGCCCTGCAGGGAATGCTCACTTAAACAAAATAAGACAGGAGTGTATTGCAGTTTAAGACAGTAGGAGCATTTTTGTACATACTTCCAAATAACTATTCCTGCTTCTCAAGGCAGTACAACATAGGGAAGACAAGACTCTTTTCAATCTCAGGAGTAGGTATCAGACACTTTACATAATTCAGGATTATCTCTGGGCCTCAGGTAGCTAGCAGGACACTGAAGCTGGGGGGTATGCACTGGCAGGTGGGTTGCCCGCTTAAAAGAAGCAGAAAGGAAAAGGTTAAGAAAACTGCTCTATGGATACCCAAGTAAAATTAAAGCAATGGCAGTTTTACTCCATATGCAAAAAAGACTTCAGAGCAGCAGTTAGTCATAAACTAAAAACATATTTAAATATCAATGTCTAAATAACCATGAAAATCATTGAGTAGCTTTTAAATGGCAATTAGGCAGTATCAAATTGTCAGCGATAAAAAACAACTAGAATAAAATGTAACTAGGCATGCTCTAGGTTAAAATATACAAAACAACCTATCTATATGCTTATATACAAGTCTGGCACTTTAACAGTAGTCTAGATAGACAATGTGGTAACAAAACTTTAAAAAAAATGGCTCATAAAGACAAACAGTAAAAAATCAACCTGTAAGTTATGAGTAGAACTCAGTCATATCTAGGCAAGACCGCTAAGAAATGATTCATTTAAACAGCCATTAGAAAAAAGATGCCAGACTGCAGCATATCCTGAGGGTTGAAGCACTGGGGGCACGAGTTTCCCAGGACTTGTTAAAGAAATAATGTAACAGCTGGGAGACTGCTTGCCTACATTATCTTGCCTTGCTCTAGTAAGTGAACTAAGGGCAGTAATTCTTTAGATCATTCAGGTAAATGTAATGAGATTAGTGAAGTACTGTTTTTCTGTAACTGTGTGAATCTTTCCAACTGTGTTATTTTTAATATTTCCTGTGATTGAAACCCTGGTGTTTATTGTAAATAGATATTTAGTGTTTTCATGTTCTTTTATTATTTATTATTAAATATATTTAAACTTTTCATTGTGGCTGGTCTTTTAGAAAACATTCTACCCTTTGAAAGTACTATATTTATTTGATGACACTGTGGCCACTCCTTAAAGCCTTGCTGCGTTGATCAAACACTACCATTTGTATTAGTTTTAATTTTACTAAGTATAATTGGACACCTTGTTAAGATCCTTAGATTGGCTGGCTTTGAAGTGTTCTGGTGACAGTATCTACCTTATAGTCTAGGCAGAGGGGCCATAGCTGGTAAGTCTGCGCCAGGCTTTCCCAGTTGTGTTTTTTGTGTGTGCGTGTGTGTGTGTATGTCTGTGTGAGAGAGCTACTTGGAGCAGGGACACAGAGCACAGGTTTCACATAGAGGGTGGTAGAGGACTTGGCTTGGAACACTCGGCTGAGGACTCAACTCTACAGCTGTGGTCAGTCTAGAGTCTTATTTGGGCCCTGGTGAGAGAGAGCGAAACCCAGCCCCAGGATGAGAGTGTGATGCTCCCTGTGTGCTCTTTAGGGAAATTGTGTTTGGTGCAGAGAGCTGCATCTGAAAATATTGTGTGTATCTATTTTTTGTTCCAAGTGAACATCCCTCACTGGTATCAGTGGTGATGACTGAGGATCCTTGATTATTGGCCCAGAAGAGGAACAGCACAAGTTATTTTCATTATGTTCAAATGACAATGCTCTTTTAGCTTTTATAACAGCAGGACAAAAAGCAGAAAATGCTGGCATGGTAGAATTAAATTTTATCCCTCAGTGGCTCAGGATTACTCCTGACAATGAGGTAGGGCTCAAAAGCAGTACCTGTCCATACAACATGGATACCATGTGAGCACTTACCTATGGTAGTTCAGTATCTTTTGTGAGTAGAAGTAGAAAAATAAATTGAACCAGTTATTTCTGCCTTGTTACAAGGTATCATTGTCCCAAGTTGCAGTCCTTGTAATACTCCCATTTTAAGAGTTAAGCAACCAGGAAAAATAACATAACTTTGTACAAGATTCATGTGCAGTGAATGCTATACTAGTGACAACATTTCCAGTTGTTCCCAACCCTGCAATACAAAATTATGTCCATCAAATGCCACCACCTTTTCAGTAATAGATATTTCATCTGCCTTCCTTTCTACTCTTGCATGCTCAGACAGTCAATACCTGTTCACTTTCACTTATAAAAGGTCAATAGAATACTGACTAGATTACCACAAGGGTATATATAATCTTCCCACTCCTCTCTCGTTAACCTTATAGTAAACAACCTGAAGCCATGAATAGGCACTTTGCCGCCATCTTTGTGGCCACCATACCTCTCAACTGTCCAGATTTTCACCTCATATTTTTGGTCTGTTCCTCATAAAATTTGTGTTTTTCTGGCAAATCACTGGGATGATCTACGGTTTGACATCAATTTCAGACTTCAAATCCTTCAGAAAATTTATGTTAACACAAGCCCTCTTACTCTAACAATTTCCTGAGTTTGTAAGAGCAATATTTAAAATCTGTCCCTATTTTTGGGGCTTTGTCACCCATTTTGTCAGGCTTTGTCCAGATTTCTTACACTAAGAGTTTGAGAGGTATGGTAGCCAGCCTGGTGGGCATGGGCATCTTCATACAATGTAGCTACTGTGTTATGTAAACTGACAGCTACTTAATACTGAAACAAACACTACGTGAGAGGTGTCGTTACACTATAAAATTAAGACTCACATACTGACACATGAAATAAACAGGCTGTCAGCACACACACCATTTCCATCTCTAAATAAGGTCAACACAAACCCAGATATGCGGAGATACTCACAAGTAGCTTACAAAAACCTCAGAGGCCTCCCATACTCTGCCCTCAGAAACCACATGCAAATAAAACAAGTCAACACCAACCACTACACATAAAAATACACATCAGTGTCTGCACAACCAAGCCCTTAAGGTGAAACACCACACATTTGAACATCTTGGTTATAGGAGACTCCATCATTAGACACACAAGACTCCTTCCCTCACCAGGTTGGATAAAGATAGGGTTACAGTCAATTGCCTGTCAGGAGCCAGGAGGCACGAGATCACACAGGCACTCTGGTCACTTAACCACAAGTATGAGTGTGACTCAGTTATAGTCCATGTTGGTGTGAATGACCCAAGAAATACCTCCCTGGACTATATGAAGAGAGAGACATGATGGACATCTCTGAATACATTCACAGGCTGGTATGAGCCTTGTACATAGCAGTATTCTACCCTCACCAAGAATGATACCACAATACAAACAGAAAATGACTGACTTCAACAATTGGCTTAGCTACTGTTGTCATTCCAAGGGATCCAGTATTTGTCAGCCTGGGATGCCATGATCAACAGACCATGCTGCTTTGCTTTGCCAGAGATCATCTGCACCTGCACAGCTAGGCTTTCAAATACTGGACAATGCATTAGCCACCTCCAAATATCTTTTTAGGCAGTGCTAAGCCAGACCTACCAATGTAACAAATTATTTTAATGCCAAGCTTTAGGTACTACTGTTCAATGCTAGGAGTCAAACTACACTGCCTGGAAGCTTTCCTAGCCCTAGAGAATGCTGACATCTGTGCAGTTACAGGGATGTGGTTTAAGGTTGTGGAAAGCACCCCAGCAGTACAAGGCTAGAATGCCTATCACACATTCAGACTACAAAAAAAAACAAAGGAGGTGGTGTGTTCATATTCATAAACAATTGCCTCTAGATTGCTCAAGCAGTATGACTCACTGAGTCACTCCATGTCCAGCTGACCATAAGCAAAATTCCCCACCATATCACCACCAGCTACAGATCCCCAACCATGAACACTGCTCCACATACATTAAGTTACTAGGATCACTTATCATTCAGCCCAGCACTACTCATGGGTGATTTTAACTACACTTCCATAAACTGGGAAACATATACTTCCACTAGCATGCAGGCTCATAGATTCCTGGACTTTGTCAATGCATATGCTCTGGAACAGCTGGTCTGCAGTCCCACTAGGGGCTCAAATATCCCTGACAAATTACTCAAACATGGGAGAATGTTGCTCTCTCTCCCCGCGTCATGTTCTCATTGGCAAGATTGGATCATAAATTCATCTCCTTTGAAATAAATGTAATGGCAGAATCTTCATCAAACCTTAAAGAATTTTTCCAAAGCAAATTACCTTCTACTAAGTGATTGCATAGGTAATTTTAAAGCTCACCCTAACCACAAAAACCATGGAAGCCTATGCAGAAGTATACACAAAAGGCAACCACTAACAACGGCATAGAAATGCCAGTACCTGACTTAACTTAACCCAAGCCTAGCCACAACAAGTTACCCTGGTGGACTCCTGGCATAAATAAACTATGCAAAAGAAGGAAGAAATTCCTGTCTAGAAGTGTGAGGATGCACAACGGAAAAAAATCCTTCAGTCTTAACAGGCAAATCAGAGAACTAGTCAAGTTTCTAAAGAACAAGTGCAGACTAAAATAGCCTCCCAATTAAAGGATAACCACAAAGCATTTTTGTTTTAAGAGAAATGCTCAATGTGCTGAGTTGACTGTAAATGGCACTTCCTATACTCAACCAGAAGAAATAGCTGACCTGCTGGCCAAAAAATTCACCTCAGATTTTATCCCCTCATCACCCACAGTCACTCCATGAAATACCCCCTGCCATTTCTTTGCACTATGCTTAAAACTAGAAATACAGCATCAAGGGACCCTAATGGAATGCTGGGTGCCTATTAAATAGCTTGAAATATGACCTCAAAGACCCACTTGGATATCTGTTTATCCAGTTTTCAGAAAGGCTTTGTCCCTTTTGAGTGAAGGACAGCAACAGTCATCTCTCTGCATAAGTGGCCTGGGGGGGGGGCATCAACAGACCCAGGAAACTACCAACCCAAAAGTTTGACTAGCCTAATATGCGAGGTTATGGAGAGGATAATCATGGACCTGATTAATGACATAGGAAATCCAGACTTTAGACCTAACCAGTTCAGCTTCATGAAGGGCAGGTTCTGCCTTCTCAAAGTATTAGACTCTTCTTTGAGAAGATCACCAAAGCCATGGATGAGGTTAAGATAGTGCAGACTGTCTACCTTTACCTAACCAAGGTATATGACACAGTGCTCCACTTTAGTATTCTAGACAAACTCACAAAATTGGGCATAAACCTGTACATCACCAAATAACCAAATGGCTCACAAATAAGACACACGTTAGGGTGGTGGAATCCACATTCAGCAAGAGGCCAGTCACCAGTGGAGTACCACAGGGTTCAGTGCTGGGCCCCTTCCTGTTTTGAAATTTACTTCAGATGTCAGATGTATTCAGACCTCAGATCAATAATAGAGTACAATGCACTCTTTGGCATGTACCTTACCAGGCACTTGCAACAGTTTGAGCATCCTCAGAGGTTTCTCACCAAAAAATACAGGGTATAACCAACATGTCATATGCGGGCCAATTAAAAGCCTTATCACTGTATTCAGTTTCCTACTGATTACTTAGGGGTGATCTGTACCTGACCTACAAGGCAGTGTCTGACCCAGCTCTGATGGAAATGTTGCATATTCACAAAGCTGCATGAGACTTAGCAACTTCAAAGATCTAAACCTGATTTCTGACATGAATTGATCATGCTTGGAGTGAAATGTGCCACAGAGATTGCCACTCCTCTGAAAAGGCTTCCTATTCATGTGAAGCAGAAGCCTATCCCTGGCCATCTTCAAGTGCAATCTGGACCAATAGATGAGAAATCACAAATTCACTCCTGGGGTAGTGCTCATATCCCTTATGGACAGAGGCAGTCTGCAGAAATTGTCAAAACCCTGCTTGCTAACCCTTGTTCTCTCTCTCTCTTAGGGACAGAAAAATTGGGTAAATATGGGTAAAACTGGTTAGGATTGTAAGGGCTCTGGAGCAGTTAGCCTAGTAATCTCCTATGAACCACGTATCATATGTCATTGCAGCTTCTGAAACTTCAGTAAAGCAAAACATAAAGGAAATTATAAGAATAGATAAAAGAAAAGCAGGTGGTATGCCTATACTTTATAACACATTTCCCTTAACTCTTCAGTCCTTAAAACCCCACACATAATTCTGAAATCATATCCCTTCTAAAACTGGATAAAGAAGTCTCAATGCATTACATGGATTTACCATCCTCCAGGCAACAACACAAATGTAGCAGCGGAAGTCTCCCAGGTTTCATCATATATTCCTTAGGAATATATCATAATGGCTGATGTAAATATTGATTGGCAGACCATAAGCAAGGATGCTTCTAATAATGCAATAAACATATGGGATAACCCTGCTTATTAAATCCTCCTCTAGGTACGATAAGCATTGTGACTGGAAATTAACATTAGATTGGAACCTCACTAACACCCCAATCAAAATATCTCCTCTTGTGCTCTTCAATACCCTAAGCAACTGCTACAATATCCATAAACTCCAAAACAGTCACATTCCTACCTGTCCTCATTACAAAAAGATGCCTTCATCTTAAACGTAACTGTAAACAAGGAATTCTTCAATTAGACTTTGCTGTCTCCCAATTACCAATACTTTACTCAATGTTCTAAATGTAAATGCTCCTGTAAGAGCCAAAAGAATCAAATCAGATTCAGTACTCTAGCTCAGACTAACCAAGCTCATAATCCAGAGGGACAAAGCAGGGAAACTTACAGAAAAATAAGTCTATCCTACAAAAAAAAAAAAAAAAAAAAAAACTTCAAACACCACCAAACAAAATTAAAATCTGACAAGAAAATCTTTACACCAATCTTCCAACATTAAAATCAAAATAATCCAAAACTCTTCTGGTCTTTAGTTAACCAACTACTAAATCCTGGCCTAGTCAACCAGCCTAGGTCCTATACTGTCCCTCACTCAACCCAAGCTTGCACCCCCCCACCCTTCAATATACACCACCTCATTAATTTCACTCTTAAATCTCGCAAACCCAACCCAAATGATTCATCATGGAACTTCACTCTACCTCTACTATAAAAAAACACAAACCTACCACTGCTGCTCCAGAAAACCTATCAGAAAAAATGCTTTAAAATGACAGAAGCACTGGGATACCCAGTTTCTATACTAACCAGTCCACTAAAGAAAGCTATGTTCCCAAACTATGTAAACATCTTACCCTTACACAAATAAAGCATTTTCTCAGATCTTACTATCTATACAGATCAATTGTCATTCAATTTGTACTCTGAAAAGTCCCTGAGAAAATTTTCTATTACACATCTACTCACTTATTTCAGACAATCTGCTGTCTCCAACACAGTATGGCATCCGTCCTAATCATAACACTACTATGACCCTCCTTAACTTCATAATCATTATAAATCAAAACAGAAATAAGGGAGACATAGTCACCACTGCCCTCACTGACATTTTGCAGTTTTAGACATCATTTCCCAAACAAAACTTTGTCATCCCTAGATGAAGATACAGCCACGCTGACTTGGTTTGATGTCTAGCTATCCTGCTGGAAGACTATGTAATATGTTTCTTTCTTATAGCATTTGGGTACTCCAGAGCTCTATTCTATACTCCCAGTTATTCAGCATATTTGCTACTGACCTCCACTCAGCAAGTATACATGCAAAGAATCATACAACATGCAGCCGAATCCAGTCTTATCTATGCTGCTAAAAAATGAACACACTGCAACCAACTCAGAATATCCTTATCTCTGTTGAACTATGGCTTATCTAATTCCTGAATTCTTCTAACCCCCCAAATCCAAGCTCATCCTATTTAGCACAATACAACTAGGCAGAGAGGACTCCTGTTTGATGTTCGACTACCACAGGTGCTCCAAAGAGCTGCTATCTAAGTAATCCAAGGCTTAGAATGTGGTGCATACATAACTGATGATCTAGTAATGTGGGGTCAGACGCAAGAGCACAAGACTGATACAAGTGTTAAACAGCTTAAAATAACTTAAAATTCAATGAGAAAAAATAATCGGTGACAGGTAAACAGTTATGTCATTCAAGTAGAGGATATGAAATGTAACCCAGAAAAAAATAACCAGTTGTGCAAATGCCAAGGCCGGGGGATCACAAAGGTTTATAACAATCACATCTCGCAAAGGTTTTTACTTAATAGCTTTGAGATAACCCACTCAAAGAAAGCCGATGGAAGAAAATGTTGCCTGTGAACGGAATTATGATCAGGGAAGAGTTCTGAAGTACTGAAGAAACTATTTACCATAGGAGACTCTTCCAGTACAGCTCATCTGTAACATCTCGGGATTACATTCCAGCTAAGACAAACCCAGCTGTCTAATAAATGTCTAGAAGTAAAATTCATAAAGATACCTGCTCTGGTAGAAAAGAAACATTTAATGGACTTGCATGAATCACAAAATGAGTATGTAACACAAAGTAGCAGCTGGTGACATGGATATTGAAGATGGCGGGACTAACAATGTGCTGGCTATGTAGCAGAATGATTCAAGAGAACTGAAGGTTACTTGACTTAGCATTTCTAAGGAAATGCTTACAATGAACACCAAAACAGACAGAACCCAACTGATTCTTTCTTCTACTAAAGATGATCATGGACGCAGTCAATGAAGACTCTGACATGACCCTGATTAATACATGAGCATGGAGCTTTTAAATCTAAGGAAACAAATGTAGCTAGACTGGACTTGGCAAATGCACAGATAACGGACCCTAACGATAGGTCCCAAAATAATCTTCACTTCTCAGGTGTGCCAGAGGGTGTGGAGGGCGGAGATGGTCACATATAAGAGGAAATAGCAGAAGTGATAAAAATGAACCAGAATGACATTACTTATATGGATGCATCCTCTGCAGATTTAAGGTTTGCAACATTCTGAGAGAAACAATATTGGCCGAAAATTGGAAGCCAGAGTTTAAATTATCTGAAGGGCAGATGGCATACTTAAAAAGGTGGCAACCCTCAAGAGAGAGGATTTCATCCCAATCCAAAGATGTTGAGACTCTACCCAGCCACAACCAAGATATTTTCTAAGGTGCCTGCACATATTTGATACTCCACATGAGGCATTTAAAGCATTGGCAGAAAGCCAGGGCAAAGGCCAGAAGCACATAACAAGGGATAACTGTAAAGTAACATCATCACAGCAACAAGCTCCATCCATAAACTGAAACCACCAAGATAATATCTTTCCACTCTAAAAATACTCTACACTCAGGTCTAGAATGGATGCCCTGCAGGAGCAGCACAAGTTAATAGCAGACTCTGGGCAGACTACCAACTTAAGCCCAGAGCTAAATTAGTAGATGGTGAACTAGTCGCATTGTTTAAAGAAATACGAAGAATATATTAAAAACAGAGTTAACTGGATGGAACAGTGATTTGGGAGGCAGCTTGCTAGCATGTCTTACTTAATTTAAAACAGAACTGCTGGAAGCAAAAGAGATCACCAGAAAACAGAACTGGCAGTTTGCTTTTCCCACATCAGGGCACATGGGACCTGGGACAGTGCTAGTAAGGAAGTGGTCATAGTGAGTAGTGCCCTAGCCCTATTGAGCCTAAAGTGGCCATTAATCATTCCCCACTAACAGTAAATGGGATAGCCCTCTACTTCACTGCACTCCTGTCAGTGAGCGTAACACCATGTAGAAAACAGGTAATACCCGACCTGCAGCTTCTTGTCAATAATGGATACCAAGACTTTGACACTAAAATGATTGCAGCCCTGCCTGACTGAATTTTGAAGAACCACTACTGTGCAGCAGCCCTCCAGTGACAGTAAGTGACTTGTCTCTGTGCAGCCCTCCAGTGACAGTAAGTGGCTTGTCACTGTACAGCCCTCCAGTGACAGTAAGTGGCTTGTCATGGACATAACTTAAATAAATGGCACCAAGGAACTAGAGCTGATCCATCGGAGTCTGTGTTAATAGAAAACAACCCCCTTACAGTTGGTAAGGGACTCTGATCAAGTCATCAATAAGCAGATGCTCTCTCCTTGGAAGCACAACAAACATACCACTGTATATAGTTTTAACCAGGCTGCAAAAAAACATATTGGTTATTATTTGTTTTATTTTGTTGGATTTAAAGTGAATGGATGGAAGGTAGTTAAAAAAAATATAAAGAGAAAGTGTCCATACTGGGTATCCTCATCTTACAAATAATGTGCAGGAAAGGATTTTCAACAAGGAGGACTCCAAGGGGACTTTGAGAACTAGGGACATCATCAGGCATAATCACCTAGGAGTTCAAGTAATATCATATTTACTCAGACAGTCTTTAATTGCATACCTCACATGTAATGTGAATGGCAAACAACCAGCATAACAAGCAAACTAGGGTTATCAATACAATTGAAAAAGAGCAGGCAAGATTTGTGGCCTTGCAGGAAACTCATTTGAGTATCATAGTTACTCAGACAGTCTTTAATTGCATACCTCACATGTAATATGAATGGCAAACATAACCAGCATAACAAGAAAACTAGGGTTATCAATACAATTAAAAAAGAGGAGGCAAGATTTGTGGCCTTGCAGGAAACTCATTTGAGTATCATAGTTACTCAGACAGTCTTTAATTGCATACCTCACATGTAATATGAATGGCAAACATAACCAGCATAACAAGAAAACTAGGGTTATCAATACAATTAAAAAAGAGGAGGCAAGATTTGTGGCCTTGCAGGAAACTCATTTGAGTGATGCCAAGTATAGGCTAGCCACAAAAAGGATATAAAATCCCTGACAGTTTTATTTATAAGGAAGCAAGAAAGGGAGCCATTTCAGTAAAAATATGCTCCTTTTAAGATAGTGGGTCAAGCAGGAGATGAAATGGACAGATAGTTAAGTGGATGTGCATGGCACCAGACTGACACTGGCAGCCATATATCTATCACAAAGAACTATAATTTGTATTTAGAAATATGATGCTAAATAACTTCAGGAAAGGATTTTAAGGATTACAAGAGCTTGAACTATGATTTTACGAGATGACACAACAGGAGGAAGGAAAAAAAGTTAGTGAAAACAGAAAGTTTGGGCTTTCTGCACACTATAGATCCTCTAGACAGGCATAGCCTAGGAAAACATAGGAGCACAAGTTTCGCTTTTTACTCAGATGGTCTATCACTAGTCTAAGTTAGACAAAATTATAATCTCTAAAGAGCATTGAAAAATAATTTGGAAAATTACAACTAGTTCTATAGTCACATCAGAAATCATGCAAATGTAAATGCAATATTTTTCCTTGGGCAGGAAAAGGGACTGAAACACTGGAGACTTCCAACCTATTTTATGACAAAAAAACGTTTTGGTAAAATACATACTAATGCAAAAGTTAGCAACACCAGTACAAATAGAAATAAGGGAGGAATTCCAAACCCATTTTTCTATAAAAACACCATAAAATAATGACCATGCCATATAAATGTGGTAGCTTCTTTTATAATCCCTTATGTTTAACTGCAGGTGACAAGAATGAGATTCATTTTTTGCTAAAACTCCAGCTGCAGAAAAATGAGGATTTTTTTTCAGCAGATAGTAATACATGACATACTACACTCGTATTATGCAGTGTGTTTGCACTGTGTATCAGAAACGCTGCGACAGCAAGAGGTAGATAAGTAGATATAACAAATAAGGGATGAGCCAAAAAAAATTAGAATCAAGCAGAAGATGAGCATTATCAAGAACACACTATTAAAAACTTTATACAGTACAGCAAGGAGAGGTGGGCTTGGAAACACAGGCAGAATATGACATACAGGAGTGGACTTACCAAGATCAATGAAGTGCAGTGAAGTTCAACGGTTAGGAAAATAACAGATGAACTGGGGAAGGTGGTATAGTATCAGGCAGTAGGAAAATCACCAGGAAAAGATGGTATCCCAATTGAGTTCTGCAAATTAGGGGGAGAAAGTGTAGTAGCTACCTGGACTAGCCTAATGACTAAGATCATGAGTACAAAGGAAACGCTGAGAAGCTGGATGGAAGACTTAGTAGTAACTCCTAAGGAAGGGCACTAGGCAAGTTTGTATCACACAATGCAAAACCATGACTAAAGGATTTATGATTCTGATCATGTGCTGCCTACAAAGTATTATGCCCCAGGTAATGCACCCGGACCAGTTCAGATTTATTAAACAAAGACTATTTGACAACCAAATTGTAGCACCGGCAATCATACAGGAGGCTCTGAGAAGAGACACTCCTACCATGGATTCTGAATCTAAATGCAGAGAAGGCTTTGGATCACGTGGAATGGCCTTATCTTTTTGCTGTACTAGGAAAAGTTGGTCTCCCTGATCAGGGTATTTTACTAATGTTGAGTATCTATAAAGATGCCAGAGTGAAAATAATGGCCTTACTGTCAGAGCCCCTTGGCATAATGAGCAATAAGGCAGGGATGTCCCATTTCCCCCTCTTGTCATTGCTTTAATTAGAGCCACTTGTGTAAGACCTCAATAATTCAAAGATCAGTCTTAGGTAGGGGCATTTACACCTTAAGATGGCACTGCATGCCAATGATATAGTTCTAAACTTCATCAATCTGCAGAAAAGTCTATGATCCAGTTTAGGAAGTAATATTCAATCTGGTGGGAATTCAGGTTACAAGACTAACGTGAAAAAAGAGCTCATAACAGTTAGCATAAGAGAAGCTGCTTTTCCACAAATCAAAAACAGGGCAACATTAAATACCTGGGTTCCATGACATTCAAAAAAAGCCAAAAAAACACAAATGGTCCAGCTTCACAGCAAATTCCAACAGCAAAAACAGATGATCCGGACCACCAGGCTGATAATAAAACAGTAGTTTAATAAAATGTAGTAGGTTAGCACTTTCAGGTTTAAAAAACCCTTCTTCAGACAACATACAAAAGTTGTAAACACCAACCTTTTAAAATACATAATAGCCAATCAAAGAATCAGTAAAAAGCCCTCCTCTTTTTTAAAAAAGGTTTGATAGGAATGACACCATTCAGGCCAGGTGCTCTATCAGCACCCAGATTGATTATCCATCTAGTTTCACTACATTCGGTTATATTCATCAAATCACCCCTCCCCCCCAGTTGGATGAATTACCTGCAAAACCATAAAAGAAAATATGTGCCCAGGGTACTGCTTTACATGCTGGTACAGGCCATTATGTGTATTGGCTGTACGTATAGCTGACATATGTTGTAACACCCTGTTAACCGATCTGGCACAAGCTTGATCAAGTTAATCATCTCTAAAACTTGTTGTCACACTGGTTGTATTTCTCTGCTGTGCTATTCCTGAGATTGCTTATGCCTGGTCTAATTCCACAGGGCCATCCAGTCATGGGGAAAGGCAGTGTTATCAGGATATGCTAATATCTGTAGCCCAACAAGTATGATAACAGTTCAGTCATTGTTTATACACTAGTTAACTAGTACTAGCCTCTAAGAATTATGGGAGACAGTACTTAGCAGTGCTATATATTAACCATAAACTGGCAATAACAATACATCCAAAATATATGCAAGCATATAGTAGCTCAACTTCCAAGATGGCTGTACGCTGAGTAACAGCTTAACTCTAGCTCTCCCAGTGTGAAAAAAAAAAAAAACTCAACAGAGAAGACCAGTATACTTTTGTATTTATGGGTAAATGTTAGTAACTGGCTAGTAAGTGTACTGCCTAGATTCCAGGAAAAAAGAAATGCAGAGCACCTGGAAAAAATCAAATCAAAAAGTGAAGAAGAAACACTGTTCAGCAAAAAACAATGCAACCTCCAGACATGACTTCCAGTAACCTACAGGAAGATATGACACCTGCACACAGACCTTGTTAAAAGAAATCAAACAGTGAAAACAGTGACGGAGTATATCAACACAAATAACAAAAGTCTGGAAAAATGGGAAAAGCTTTAAACAGATATTCAATGAGGTGATAAATCTGCAAAAAAAAAATCAGAGGTTGAAATGAAGAAAAGGCTGGCTGAATACAAGACTGCTCAGAAGAGCTGTCTCAAAAAATAACAGAATTAGAGGACAGAGCACGTAGGGAAAACCTGAGATTTTCAGTTATACCAGAGAAGCTGAAAAGAGCAGACTGTATTACATTTATGAAAGTACAAATAAGCAACTGGATTATTGCAATAATTGCATTATTCCCCAGCAGGAGTTGTTAGTTGAAAGGGCACATCATGAGTATGCTCCAAAGCTGGCTATGAGAAAGCAATCTAGACCTTTAACAATAAAGATGCACTCCTACCAGCAGAAAAAGTTGATTCTGACAAAACTGTGACAGAAGGACAAAATACTTAAAGTGGGAGACAGCAGAGTATTTGTGGAGAATGATTATTCTTTGTACACAAACAGAAGAGTAAATTAATTCCACTATGCAGGGAACATAGAGATGCAGGTATGAGATTTAAACTGCTGTACCCAGCTGTCTTCAAGGCATTCTTCTCTGGAAGGACAAAATCTTGTTTTGATGAAGAACATGCTAAGGAGGAAATACAAAAGTTTGTCCAACAAAAAATGAGCTGTGAAACAGAAGGAGATTTTGCTTCTTGTTCTTCTGGTAATAAAGACCACAGAAACACTGCACCTGTGAAACCTTTTCCAATGTTTCAATGGAAAATGTTGGAGAGAAGGAAAGCAGCACAAGAGTTGACTACAAGAATCAGGAGTACATTGGAAATGAAGCAGAGACAGGATTTGGGAGATGTAGATAAACAGTAACAAAACCAGTAACAATGCGGGACTACAATGCAATAATTATATTTGTGAAATACAACAGAACAAGAAAATCTGGAAATAATTGACTTTTTCAGAATCTGTTGGACTTGTGTGGGACTCTAACGTATATACTCTACTTCATGTCATTAATGTTCAGAAAAATGGTTTGGGGAGGGGAAGAGAGGAGAGAAAGTTAATTATAAGTGAAAAAAAAATTTTTTCTTAATAGTACTATTTTTGTGGTATATGGTTTTCTTTGCATACTATAAAGTAAAGTTTTCTCGGTGTAATAAGGATTGTAAATAGGTGCTGCTGTTCTTTTTTCCCTTTCTGTCTCCCTTCTCTCTTTCTTCTCGTTCAATTTTAAGAAATGTTGGCACTGCAATGTAAAAAAAAAACCTGGTTAAAACAGCATAACCAAAGAAAAAATAATGTGCTTTTTCTCATTCTTGCATGGGGAATGACTGGATTAAGGACCTTAGACTGATTTAGTAACAAAGTTTAAGAGAAAGCAAGTAAATTAAAAGGAGTATTGGATATTAAGAGGCTTTTTTCTAGCAAAATGAATGTATGCTTAGTAGCAATTCTGTATCCGGCCCCCATGTCTCTAAGGAAATGATCTGATAAAGTGAAATTGACTGCCTGGTTCTCATGTCTCCATGGAGACAATCTGATAGAGAAATTGGTATGGTGGGAGTGATTGGCTTGAAGAAAAAAGAAAAGAAAAACTGAGTAGAAGATAATGCTCACTATAAAAATAAGACAAAAACCAGTTAGCACACAGTAGAAACCCAGGCTGCACCATGCATCTCAGCATGGATAACCTTTCATTTAGGTTAAGTCAATTCTGAGTGTGACTGTCAGTTTGGGACATTTGTTCCTATTAGGAGGGTAAAACATCAATACTTGAAGATGTACATAGTTGTATGTGTTAGCATTAAATTAATAGGTTTTTGGGGGTATTTTTTTATTTGAGGGCTTTCAATAAAACAAAGTTTTGTTAAGATGTGACATTGTTTCTTGTCATATCCATTTGAGCCTACTATATAAATGTTCAACCTGCCAAACAGTGTATGCATGTAACACAAAAGCTGGAACTAGACATTTAACAAAAAAGGAGTTATACATAAAAGGTGGGAATAACATTTTAATACATGGATGCTTTCTGTAATGTCTTTAAATGTCAACAGTCTCACAGATAAATACAAAAAAGAAAGAATAGTGAACTATATTAAAAATGTAGAGTGCAAAAAGCAATGTTACAGAGCACACTTGGAGAGAACTGAACATATGAATTTGATAAAGAAAGGTTTTCAGGATGGTTATTCAGCAGAATATCTGGGACAAAGAAAAAGATGAGTACTTATATTAATTGCAAGAGGCTCTCCAATATAGTGACAGAAGAGGGTAAGAAAGATAATGGCAGATTTTGTAGTGCTAAGGGGCTATTGGCAAGGGAGGAGGATTACACTGGAATGTATTTATATTCCACCTAAAAGTACTATAGTGGAGCTTAAGAAAACTCTGGGAGCAAGGAATATTACTTATAGGTGGGGACTGGAATTTGATTTGCAGCAATGAGGATGTGTTTGGTGGGCCCAGAAGGGAAATATAACAAAGGAGTGTATATTTTTGAATACATTTATGAAAATATTTGGCATGGATGATGTGAATTCAGTAATAGGAGTTCAAAGTGAACTTACACATTATTCTCCAAGATATAAAAACTGAGCTAGGCTGGACAGAATTTATATTTCACAGGAACATGTACATTTAATTGAAGGTCTCGATATGCACCCAATAACTATTTCAGATTATGAGCCAATAATTAAAATAAAAGCAGGGGGTAATTAAATAAAAATGAGACACTGGCACTTTCCCACCTATCTGTTGTAAAGAGAGGAATTTAAGGAATGTGTAGTGGAGATTATTCAGGAGCTATTGAGAAGATAGAAATTACTTCTGAAAATATAGCTATGGAGTGGGATAAATTAAGGTGAAATGTAAAAATAGGGTGGAAATTAAAGAAACGGAATTATGGTTAAGAAGTAACAAGAATTATTTAGAGGGACTGACAAATGTTAAAGTAATGCAGAATAGGGGGAGTCTCACAGAACAAGAGGAGGATCAATTGCAGAATGCTAAGCATAAAATAAGGGATTACCTTGATAATATACAAATTTTAGAAAGATTGCTGTTAAGTAACTGTTTTTTTTATAATAACACTACAGCACAAAAACTTTTAGAACGACAATTCAGGCAAGAAAAAGAGAAAGGGCTGTTGCCAAGCGTAGGGAGCCTATAACAAGGAAGATAACAAGAGAGAGGTATTAGAAATATTTTGGAAATTCTATGAAATCTGTATAATGCAGAGAAATATGGAAATCAAGAAAAGATATAAATGGAAATATTTATGGAAGAATTAAATATGACAAGGTTAGAGGTAGATAAGGCTCAATTAATAATGGTTAGGACAGGAGAAAATGAAATACAAATTGTGATGTATAACCAATCCACAGGAAAATACGCAGGAATAGATGGTATTCCTGTGGAAGTTTGAAAACTAGGAGGGAAAAATTGAAAGATCTGGAAGGTTTTGCTTAATAGTATTTCAGAGGAGAAGTACCAATATCCTAGAAAAAGCAGTGGCAGCTGTAATACCTAAAGAGGGTAAAGCTCCCATCAGACCTAGCTTCATATGGGCCCATTTCAATACTAAACCATGATTTAAAGTGCTCATGTCTATAATGACTAAAAGAATAACAAAATGAATGCCAAAACTGATAGATATGAATCAATGTGGTTTTGTGGAGGGAAGGCAAACATTTGGCAACATTAACAGAACATTAATGATTCAGAGGGAGGCACAGTATAAGAAAATACCATTGTTGTTGGTGGGTCATGATGCAGAGAAAGCATTTGACAGTAAGCTGGGACTTTATGAGCTGGGCAATGGAAGCATTTGCATTTCCTGAAAAAAATAAGGTTGATTAAGAGGATATCTGAGGGATCAGAGGCAAAAAGTAAAGTGGGTGGGGCCCCTCTGATAATTTCTGCTTAAGCAGATGAATCAGACAGGGTGTCATCTTTCCCCTTTATTATTGGCATTATATTTAGAACCACTGGCAAAGAAAATAAGGGACTCAAATTCAAGAATATAATTGGTATGGTAGTCAAGAAAAGCTGTCTGTATTTGCAGATGATATAATTTTATACCTGACAAAAACCAGAAAGAGACATTATAGTGTTGCAGAACATTGTGAGACAGTTTCAAGTCTTTTTGGGATACAAAATTAATTAAGCTAAAACAAAGGCAATAGTGGTAAATTATGTATCCACATATTAATTGGTTCAACAATATCCATATTTATGGAAACATGATAAAATAAGTATTTAGGAGTGTGGATTAAAAATTATTCTGGTGTAGTAACTAAGGATATGTAGGAGGAGACTAAACAAGAGATAACACAAATGAGAAAATGGAAGCTTTGTTATATGTATATGGATGGTAAAATACAAGCAGTTAAAATGTTTTTAGTCCCATTAGTTTTATACGCAAATCAGGCATATTTTTATCAACCAAAGGAGAAGTTGTAGATAGCAATTAATAAAACGCTGAAGGACTTTATCTGGGAGGGGAAGATGGCAAGAGTCAAGTGGGATAAGCTGATTCTTCCAGCAGAACAGGGCAGATTGGATTACCCAATTTAAAGGGGTATTTCAGAGCTACACAGTTAAGACTACTATACATAGTACAAGCAGAAAACTATAATTCAAAGTGGAAAGGGATGATGGTGAAACAGGGCAGAAGCTCAAAAAACAAAGAGATACTGGGATTTTGGATGCAGGCCTTTAATGAGAATAACAATAATCATACAGAATGTCATATCTATAAAGTAGTATAAAGTATACTAAGAACTAAGCCAACATAGGAATGGGGAAAGGAGATTCTGCCAGTAGGGATGACTGCAATTAGGGATATAGACAACAGGCAAGTGGGGGCTGGAATTTATTTGAGAAAACTGGCAAAGGAACCAAGATATTGGGAGCAAATAACTATAGAGTGAAAGATGATTGGAAGACACTAATAATTTATTTGGACTGCAGGTTAGAGACTGCCTTCCCTATCAAGGACTGATCTCAGAGTATAGGTAAAGAGAAAGAAATAGGGGGTCCTAAATGAAAGACCAACACTGGTAGAGTTTTTAGTAGAATCTAGAAGAGAAGCTGCTATTAAAAAAGGAATAATCAGTAAAACATATAAAATATTGCATGATAACTGTAAGAATCAATCAGATGCAGTTAGAAAGGATTGGGAAGAGAGATTGGATAAGCATTTCACAAACAATGACAGGCTATATGTATGTCTCCCAAATATGCAAACAAAATCTAGAAGATTTAGGGGTTTTGCTTGGAAATCTTTATGTAGATAGTTTTATAACTCAAGTAGACTCCAGATAATTTTTCCTCAAGTAGACAGCAAATGTTGGAGGTGTGACGGGGAAGAAAGAGGTAATTGGAAGCCAATTTTCTGGGAGTATGGAGAGTTGATGGACTTTAAGGATTCCCTGTGAGATGCACTGTCAGAGATGCTGGTGGGAACATTGGTTTGATGAGGGAGATGATTTTTCTGAGCTTTGATACAAAAATAGAATTGCCTGGACATGGTAAGGCCTTGCTGTATCATATTATGGTGGCTGCCAAAAAAGCAATTACTAGAAAATGGAAGTAAAAATCTAAACCAACTATAATAAAAGTTGTGAATATAGTAACAGAGATAAAACTGGAACTGAGATATTTAGAAAAGGGAGCACACTACATAGGAAAAATGGGAATTGTGGGAAAAATACATACAGGGGAAGAATGAGGGTTTAAAAGAAGGCTAGACTTAAATGAGATAAGCAATGTTTGACTGAAAATGATTAAGTAGATAAGTGATTTATGTTTGCAACTGGGTGTGTGTCAGTATGGTTTATGACATAAAATGCTTGCAACTAGGATTCTATTGGTGTGGTTTGTTTTCATTTATGTAAATGTATGATTGCCAATGTTGCAAGTGATGGCTTAACAAAGATGCTTATTGTTATTATATTCATTTCTGGAGCATTTCTCCTCGGGCTTCCACTGAAAATTGGCTTGTTCCAAGTCGGACATTCCCAGTAAACAAATGTTAAATAAATCAATTAATTAATTAATAAGGGGGCAGGAATTGAATAATTTATGTAATGTTGCTTAGGTTATATGATATACAGCAATACATCTGAAGTATAATGTCTGTAAACATGAACTTGATAATATAGTTTGATTACTTTTATATAAATGTAAATTTACCTATGTCACAAGTGTTAATTCAATAAAGGTATTTAAGAAAAAAGCATGTGGCAGCTGTGCATTTCTTATCACAATACTTTACTCCACTATGAACAATGACACATCATAATTACCCATAATCCTTTTCAGTGTATTTGAGATGTCCCTAATTTTTGTCCAGGCATGTAGAACACTGACATACCACAGATTTCATTTAAAGTCCAGTGCTGTGTCTCTTCTTATAATTGAGCCACCAACTACTGGAATGATTAGGGGTTGTCAGTTTTCAATGTCTGCCTTGGCTCAGTTATAGCCATGTATTTTGCTGTTAAGGTCTCTCCCCATTACTACATTACATTATATGTATTTCATTACAGTTATTGGGAGTTCTCCAGTATGTTATTTACTGACCTTCACTGGCCCTGTTTTAGAGGAAATCCTTATTTTCAGAACAGATTTACCCCTGCACATGATGCACCTACTTTTGGAGGTGTATCCCTGTTTTTCAGGCTTGATTTACCCCTTCACACAATTTACTGTATCCCCCATCATCACATGATTTTAAAGCTTGCTGTTAGACAAAAACACTTAATGATCAGCACACTATTGGACACATCTTTCTTTTCTAAAGCAAGAATACTTGACCGGGTGGTAGAATTTTGCAATGCAGTTCATTAAAGTCTACATATTTAAACTCTTATAACATGCTAATATTTTTCCTTCATTTTTGCCTTTAACATGAAATGTATCCTGTGTGCCTTCTTGAAGTGGGAAGAATTATGAGCCATTTAATATTCACATTTTATGCTTGTTAAAATGTACATATATTTGGCTGAATGTACCTGCTTTCAAGGGCCTTTTTACCTGTTTTCAATGAATACAGTTTAAGAGGTTTGGTTACTTTCACAAGGTTGTGGTTTTGTTGCCCATGTTTTCCCCAAAAGGTATGACTTAAGCTTTTGGTGCGTATTTTTTCAGACGCTCTCTATGTGTTGTATGGGTGTGTATGTATGCTCAGAGGGTGGAGCTACTGCCAAGATTTCCCTTAATATTTTAGACATACTTGAATCTTACAAATATTTCAAGTATGGAGTACTGCTTGTGATAAGTTTTCAAAGTGCTAAAAAGTCAGGTTAGAAGATAGAATATTAACTCTCTCTACATCATTCTAAGTTGAGCATTGCTGAAATGTTTGTATATTATTTTGCCAGATGGAGACAGACAAACCTACCAGAGAACTTACAAATGAATGTCATAAGGCTGCACTGATTTTAATTATTTAATAAGCTGGCAGCCCCTGCCGTATTCCTTATATTATATGTTAATTTTGGTTTGGACTAAAGAATGGCTTTTGTTGTAAAGACAGCTAGGAATTCAGATATGCATACACATTGTTAAAATACCGTTTCTACTTCACAGGCTAGTACTACAGAAAGACAGCCTTTTAAAATATGCAGGGTAGTGTTTAGGGAGATAGACAATTTTACTTGAATACTTTATTCAGCCACAGCAGTGGCTGTGTGGGACCATTACAGATGAAAGCTCCTAACCTGTGCTGAAGCAGACAAACTTGCAGTTTATGTAGGTCATGATAAGGGCTTGTACACGTCTGCCTACTTGTGGCACTGCTGGTATGATAGAAGGAACCATGGATGAGAGATTAGAGAGAAGGTAGGTGCAGGTTATCCACAAAAGGAACAAAGGTGGCAAGCACAGTGAGACGTTAGAGATGTGCAGAAAAATAAAGAATAAAACAGGAAGTAAAAAAGTCCAACAGTGAGAAACTTAATAGTGGAGGACTTCGGGTTTGTGAGGAGTCTGAAAGGCATACACTGGTATATAATTAAAAATCATAAGTGGAAATGTGATGGGTGATTGAAGGTGTTCAAATGAAAATGTGAAGGTCATGAAAGCAGGAAGGAGAAGTTAGAGGAGGATGTAGAAAAAGTCTAGGATATTGTAATGTTTAGAAAGACTTGATACAGCTTGGGGATGCCTGGCCTGGAACCCATGGAATCAGAAGAACCACCATCAAATTGAAGATACAAAAAATATTTCTACTCTAGGACTTAAAAATGATGGCCACAGTGGTTAGATGACAACAGAAACTAGAACAATTATGAAAGTGAACATCTTAAGAAGGAGCAGATATTGATAGCAATAGAGTGGTGACAATATAAACTATGAGGAAGAAAGCCAAGTGATACAGAAAAAAATTAATCTCACTGCTATGAACTGTTTCATGACTTTAAGAGGCCAAATTCCATGAATGTTGTTATGTGCCACCACCTACATATTCTCTGCATTACTTACCAGGTACATTGCCAATATGGGATAAGTATTGTGTGTTAAAATTGTGTATTTCTACTAACTTATTCTTCTGTTTTCTTTTCCTTTTACTATTCTGTTTGTACATACTGCTTGTATATAGCACACTCAATGTTCCCTTTGTGTACTTCATATTTCTGTATTAACATGTACTTGCCATATGGCTTGAGTTGTTGAAAAGGATCCGCTGATCAGCCAGCTTAAACAGTTATCAATCTGTAAATAAATGTGAAGGCACTGAAGCTACATTAGTGAGTGTGGAATGATAGATAATGGTATGTTATCGTTGCAGGATAAAGGAAGGTATGTATTAAATGGACAACAGGTAGGAAACTGCTGCACCAGGTGTCCAAGGAGACTTGGCAAATATGGAAAAAAAAAAGGACTACAGAGTGAGTTTGTGAGACATTGGATACTCAGTTACCAGGGCAGGGTAGGGACCATATGAAAAAAAATCATTAAGGAACAGCTGTATATTATGTGAAAAGGTAAAATGGTTGCTAGACTAGCAAAGTAGGTCAAGAATTCAGATATGAGTCAAGGAATATGCATGCAGCTGTATGGAAGATGGTAGAAAGAGTCTAGCAGTGACTACTGGAGAGAAGAAATGGGCATAAAAGAAAAAGTTAATGGGAAATAAGTAGGGAAGAGGAAATTAGGAATATGCCGCGAACATGGAAGTATGCAAAAGGAGGTGTTGATGATAGCTCCCTATTTAAGGTTTTGGAGGAACATGTAGTGCAAATGATGGGGCAAATGAACAGTAACCTGGAGTGAAGTGATGCTATGTCACCATGTCTGGGAGAAATGAGACATACATGGATAAGTTAAGGAATCCAAAAGGAGGGTAATTTGGAACTAGTCTAAGCAAACAGTATGCTGCCTTTCCTAAAGTATATGGCAACATGAGTCCCATATGGCAACATGAGTACCAATGAAAGAACGTAGAATGTAGAGACCTTGTACGAGCAAATTTATAATAGAAAAAAATGTACACAGTGAAGGTAAAAATGTGGCATAATGTGTGTATGGGCATAGAAACATACAAAAGGGGTCTTCACTAGGGCACTTCACAAAGAAGTGGGAAATATATAGTATAAAGTGGTTGGAATGAATTAAGAATGTTACATTATGATGTAGTACTTAATTCTTAAAGGATAAGTGGTAAGGATTATCATTGTCAGGCATTCTTAAACAGGAAGAAAGGCACTTGAAATGTAAGAAATGCAAATATAGTAAAGAAGCAGAGTAGCTGGAGTGAAGTACATCATTATGTGAATTGTACACCGAAGCCATTTAATACAAAGGTAATGTTAAAGAAAATGACGTCGGAGAAAACCACCAAGTGAAGTAAAGACGATGATACAGTACTTTGTAGGCTACCTTTTTAAGATCTGGGTCTACAGGTTGAAGCAATGGGAATACTGCAAGGAATAAAGACTGACACAAAGGTGTTGATATTTAGGGATTGAAAGAAGATGTACTGCATGTTAGAATATGAAAGTGACAAACATGGCTTGGTTTTGTAAAAACGGGATCACAAAGCACTATATGTATTAAATGGGGATGTGGAACATAAAGAATAATTCTGTCGGGGGTTCTAAATCAAATTTGGAAAAGGGTACCAAACATCTATACGTCAGTAGAGAAGAGGCAAGCTAATGGTGCCAATATATGCTGCAGTGGGATGACTGCAGAAAATACATTAGAAGTACAGACAGTGGGATAAGTGTGTTCTGGTAAAGGGCAAAAACAATAATAATCTCGGTCAGTAAGGTATAAAGTGGGTGATGATAGGATTGATGGCATAGCTAAAATAACTGCAGAAGAATGGAAATAGAATCAAAGTGCACACACTTTGTAGCACGAGATGCTCTTAATTAATCAGTTTGCATCCATGTTTGTTGTATTGTTCCAAACAAACTGCAAAGAATTTCGGAGTGGATAAGATCTAGATATAAATAAAGGTTCTACCCTCTTTTGACATATCATTGCTACCACACCATTTCAGAGTTGCATAGAAGGTGCGGGTAGTTCTGATGGATTATCATGCTGGGATGGTGGTCCCCATTTTCAAAAATGGGTAGAGAAAAGGGTGCATTCCTGTTAGAGAGATCATGTGTCTTATCCAGTACACTTCTAGGGTGGCTGAGAGACATCAAACAGAGGAAACCTCTATTCAGAATGAGAAGTACACAGTCCATTTTGGGTATGGAAAAGTGGATAAACTTTTTATTTCCAGAGGTACTGAATGGGTCATGGGAGTCTGCAAATTATTTGTTTTGTGGACTTTGAAAATGTACAACACGTTTGAGATTGAAATGTATTGTGGGCAAGGATACAAAAATATGGAGTCCAAGGGCCTTGAAATTCATTCTTTCCTTGTATATCAGGGAGCTAAAGTGCTCTCCACATTCTTGGTAAAAAGTCAAATATGTGACAGTAGGTATAAAACATGAAGGGTTTTGTCTCTTCTCCTCTTCCTGAACACGATTTTCATGGTCAGGTTATAAAGCCACATTGGAGGTCTGGAAAGTAACAAGACAAGTTGGATATTTTTGTTTGCAGCAATATTATGGCTGTAGTCTTCAGCCCCAGCAAGCACTAGAGCAGTTTGCTGAGTGAAGCTAGTACTAATGGAGAAAATAAAGTACCGTAGGATTCACAGTCACAGTGACGCTAGTACTAATGGAGAAAATAAAGTACTGTAGGATTCACAGTCACAGTGACGCTAGTACTAATGGAGAAAATAAAGTACTGTAGGATTCACAGTCACAGTGACGCTAGTACTAATGGAGAAGATAAAGGCCTGGTAGATGGACTTAAGCAGGGAGGAAGCAGCACATACTGGGGTACAGACCATGACAATATCTGTCAGAACAATCTCAAGAAGTTCTTACAGTGTTGTTGGGAAAGTGGACAATATGGACTAAGAACTGGCATTAAAGTTCATTAATCACTGGGGGTATTTGTTACTACTAGTATTTGTTTGCCATTACTGGCAAGTAGTTGATGTCTTCAGAGTTTCATATTGGGTGTAACATGTATAGACTCAGACTGAGCTGTGCATATAATATGGTGTACAGGGGACATTAGTCATGTGATAATTGATTTTATGCACTACCAAGACTTCCAGAAGTTCTAGGTTGCTATGCTAGATTTAGTGTGAGATAATGAGGCTGCAGACACGTTTTTCTCCTAGCTTTCCTCTTGCAGAGTTCCCAGAAGGCTTGAATACATGACAGGCACTAAATCCAAATACACGGGTTTATCAGTACACAAACCATATTTCAACAGCTACAGATGTGATCAAGAGTCCAGAAGGCCAGAAACGCAGGTAGTTTTTTTGTTTAGATTCTTGGCATCTGGCAGTGCCATCTTAACGCAAGTTAAGAATTGCTACATTTATATCTAAAAATGGATTCTGCCACAAGAGACAATAAAAGCAAATGTTCTAGCAGCTATGCAAAAGCCCTGAGGGGGAAGTGAGAGACTGAGAGAGAGAGAGAGAGAGAGAGAGAGAGAGAGAGACAGAGACACAGAGAAAGAGACAGAGAGAGACTAAGAGACTGTCTCTGGTAAAGCAGTCTGTCCCATCAGTTCCCACAAACCATGCTGACTTATTGGATTCCCATTCAAATAACCCCAGTTAACATTCCATTTGTTAAAAGTCAATGAATCTGTAAACAATGGTAAAATACTACAAGACAAGTT
This sequence comes from Protopterus annectens, assembly GCF_019279795.1. Lineage (NCBI taxonomy): Eukaryota > Metazoa > Chordata > Ceratodontiformes > Protopteridae > Protopterus > Protopterus annectens. The sequence goes on from NC_056728.1 coordinate 76,654,792, forward strand.
TATTTCCTACCTTAGATACATGCATGGAGACCTGAGCCATCTTTCTTTTTTTTTTTTCAGTCTGCTAACATGATAGGTGGTCTGGTCCAAGCACCAATTTCAGCCACTACAATCCCAAAGGCAAAGTGACAATGGTGTATCATATACAGTCATGAGACAAGCAAAGTCAACAAATTCTGGTAATTATATCTAACCTTCTTAGAAATAGTCAACAAAGCCTGAGACTTAGGACACACTGTCTTAGCCCTTTTCTTGGACTTGTCGAAAGCATTTGACACTTTCTCTCACTCTATCCTCTTCTCACAGCTCTCCAGTATAGGATTATCCCCTCAGTCACTTAATTGGTTCAAAAGCTATCTCTTCAACAGAGACCATGCTGTTAAATGGCAGAATTCTATTTCCCCCTACCTTCACAACCCTACAGGTGTACCCCAAGGCTCAATTTTAGGTCCTCTTCTGTTTAACATTTTTATCAACAATCTCCACCAAGCAATCCCACATGGCTCAATAGTCCAATGCGCTGATGACTCCAGCATACTCTGCTCTGCCCCTAACACAAATATTTTGCAGCAAATTACCCAAACTGCATTTTCCACTGTGGAAACTTGGCTTCACAAAACTCACCTATCTTTAAATGCCATAAAAAACAAAACTTATAATCTTTACTCCCAGGAGAAGCACTTCAATCAGTAAAGCTGACCTCAATGTATTCTCTCTTAATTCTACCAGAATTGAGCTAGTAACTCATATCAAATTGTTAGGGGGTAATAATCAATGAAAACTTTAAATATGATCTGTATATCCAAAATAATGTAAGTAAGACACATAAAATACTTGGACTACTCTACAGACACTATAAGTTCCTCTCCCTACCAACTAAACAAGTATTAGCTCTATCTTACCTGCTACCCTCTCTAACCTGTGGTGCACCTTTACTAACCAAACTGCAGTCCTTGTTGAAAACAACATTAGAAACTTGCTATAACAAGATTGCTAAATTTGCCACAAACATATTGCCCTAAAAAAATTACAATGGCTCAAATTCCCCCACTACCTATTACTTCTTCAGCTGACAAATACATATTAATTCATTCATAAACCATAAGACTGCTCTGCTCTGCTCTTAGCTCCCTACTTACCCTTTACAACCCCACTAGGCCTCTACAATCTGAACACCAACATCTTCTTCAAGTTCATAAACCCAATCTACCTGCAGGTGAGCTTTTATATCCCTGGAACATTGTAGAATATGGTGCAGTGGTGCAGCGGTTAACGCTGTTGCCTCACAGCAAGAGGTTCTCCGGTTCGATTCTCGGCTGGGGTGCCTTCTGTGTGGAGTTTGCATGTTCTCCCTGCGTTCATGTGGGTTTCCTCCGGGTACTCCGGTTTCCTCCTACACTCTAAAGACATGCTTCTGGAGCATTACTCCCCGGGCCTCCGCTGAAAACAGGATCTGTGGAACCTAGTCAGACTTTCCCGGTCAACAAATGTTAAATAAATAAAATAAATAAATAAAATAAAATAACCTACCTACTTTTATTTGTGTACTACAAAGCCCATCTAACTTTAAAACTGCACGGTACAATAATCCCTCCAATTGGACATGTAACTGCTCGATTGCTTCCTCTGCCATTACTTAATTCTACCAACCAAACCTAAATCTGTTTTTATCCAGCTTCCTGCTTTAACTATAGTCTCCATGATAATTCCTAACATTCAGCTACTCCTGATTCTCTTAACTCCCTAACCACTTTCCCCTCTTTTCTCCCTTCTTCCACTTTCCTTCTACTTCCATTTTCTTCCCTCTCTCCTACCTTTTCTTTCCATTTTTTCTACTGTCCATCCTACTTATCCTTCGCTCCCCTTCTCTCTTCTTCCTCTTCTCCTCATTTCTTTCTACCTTCCTCTCCCCTATATATATATATATATATATATATATATATATAATTGATCCTCCTAGGGTTTTCTCTCCTCGTTTATGTTTTATTGTTTATTCCATGTAATACCTGAATTTACTTACATTCCCTGGTGCACATAACTGTATAACACTGGCCTATTTTTCCCTAGTTTGTGCCATGTTATTATTCTCTGTACAATGAATACGCTTAATCTTTATGTTAGTATAATGATTTAACTATTTTCTGTAATATTGTCACACTATATTTTATATAATTTCCTTGATGTTTTGCAACTGTTTGAAACTTTATTCTGAAACTTTATGTAAGTTCTTTATGTTACCTTGGAGCATTTCTCCCCAGGCCTCCACTGAAAATGGGCTGCTGTTGGACCAGTGCACTTTCACAGAAAACAATTGCCAATAAATAAATAAAATAAATAACTAAATAAATAACTTTATACAATCATTAGGACACAGCATACATGGTAATGTTTATGCCATAAAAAGCATTTTATACAGACAAAAAATTAGGGATTTGCTTTAAGACGATGTAGATCTGTATATCAGACATGTATGTACTTAATTGAAATTAGAGATGGAATGTCAATTAAAAATAAATTGTCATGTTTCCTGGTTTAAATTATGCTAAACTGTAACCTTGGTAAACAAACTGGACAGAAAACAAGAAAAAATTTAAGAAAAGTATATAAAGACATGGTGCACAACAGGAAATCATTTCATAGCTATACAAGATGCAGTAGAAGTCAAAATAAATTGATAAACTGTGCATAGTTTCTAAAACATATTCTTAAACATTTTACAGATATGGGGATAATTTGTGCTAGTAACATTTAGACAACTTCAGATACTTAGATTATATTGAAAATGTACTGTGCTACCTGACAAAATGTTCTATAATACAACAGCAGCTACAGGTGAAAAACTGTGCAGGGATGTCATTTATACAGACTTGTCTTCAGCCTTTGATAGGGTCATATATAGTGATCCATTAATTAGAACTAGGTGTTACTGTAACCTTGAAAGATGGATTGCTGCACTGCTTATGAAGAAGACATGGCAAGTGCTGTACAGGCAGAATTCTACGTTTAAGTTATTTGTCTCACAGGGCTCTTTTCTTATAGTGGTACCTGCTTGGGCTATAACTTTCAGATTTTTCATCTGTGGTGTTTTACAGTCTGAATGCAAATCGCTTGTAAAATAGATGAACTGATATTGGTTATAGATAGGAAATGTTTACACAAGACCTCAACTAAATTGTCTACGTTGGCACAGAAGAATATGATTATTTTTTGATGTATTTATCACCGTAACATAATATAGCAGTGACAAACTGTGGATTCATTTAAGAACCCGGGATCAGGATAGACCCAGTTTGAGTTTCTACAATATCAGTCAATTAATATTTGTAAAACTATGGGCTGTATAAGATTTACAAAGTTTAGGAAATTTGAAATGATGAAATCATTGTTTGTAAATTACATTAGACTACATCTAGAATATAGAATAATATTGTAACCTTAAAAGTAGTATGACTTAATTGTAAAGAGTAAGAAATATACTGGGGGTATCCCTAGATGTTAAAGTATAAGTTAATAGGAAATACTAAAACCTCAGCTTGTATAGGTGCCTCATATTTAAGCGATTACCTTATTCAGCAGACAGCCCATGCAGGACATTATACAAGAATGAGAGATGAGCTGTTAGTTCTCTGAGATAGTGGTGAATGCCAGGAAGAGACTACCAAAACTGCATTAAAGCAAGCACTAGTTGATGTATTTTTAAAGAACTTGGACAATTATGGGAATGACAGTTTTGATATATTGGCAGGCTAGAAGGACATTATTGCTTATGCCAGAAATATTTGTGTGCAACTATATTAGAAGTGTGAAGTTAATGGCCCAGCAAAGAAGATCGTTTTAGTAATGTGATATATACTGGAATATGTGGTAGCAATTTTTTTAAGTGTGTTAAAATTTTGAGAGATGAAAGTTCTTAATGTAATAAATAACGTTGACTTGTCATCTTATTGTGGCATTTTTTTAGTATATTTAGTGCCACCATATACAGTAAGTAGTGTTTGTAGTGATTTTTATTACTAAAAAGTAGCGGTAATAGAAAAAGTGAGACAGACATCACACCACAACTTGAAGGATTACAAGGTAACTTAAAGCCTCCCAAAAAAAAAAAAAAAACATGAATCCATCATTAACTTTAAAAATATTAATCTATGTATATTATACATATGTACGCAAAATATACACGCTTTTGTTTGTATACAGAAATGTTCACATGCAGAAAAATATTTATGTAGTACATTGAGTACCAATCAGACATTGGGAAAAGGGAAAGTTGTTAATAGCGTCCTCAGTGTGATACCCAATTAACAGTAATGGGGGGGGAGGGTGCACAACTGTTACATGTGACAAAATTCAGATGTGGACATCAGTCTCTAGACTGTTACTCCCTACCACACCCATCACTGTTAGAATGTTGTTGCATTTGAACTCTAATTTATATTCTAAATATGAGATAAAAAGGCAAGCATGCATACCTTCTTTGTCTGTTTGGTAAAACTTAACTAAGCAGATAACAGTACCAACTTTTATGCTAGTATGACTACAGTTCCTCTATTTGCTGACCTGCCTTAACCTGTTTTGTTACTCTTACATCTCTTCTTGACCCATATACAGCCTACATGCTGTTACACAGCTGCATACAACTGATGTGTTAATCACTAAAGTGAATCAATCTGTTAGCTTGGATTTTCTTTTGCACTTGTTATCTGGCTAGAAAAATTTGCCTGTTAAGCTGCAAATGTGATTGGACATGTGTCATATTGTGACAGCTGTCACATTCATGAAATGCTGCAAAGTGATATTACAAAAGATTTTCTGTCAAAACATTGATAGGCTTATAAAGCAGAACTTGGAAGCTTTAATATACCTTCACAAAGTTGTCCCTTAATTATACAAGGAACCTAATTTTTTTGCAGTACTGTCTAGATTATCAGTGTTTAATTTTATACAAAAACTAACCCAATTTTAGAAAAAAATGATATTTCAGACTAGTTAATTATCTGAATGTCTACACTAAATTTGATGTAGAAATACTGAAAAGGTTTTATTCTTGGAAAATGCTCTACTTTGATATTTTTCATGTTAAATCAGTTGGTAAAACACTCTGTCAGAGTGCCTCAAAAACATTATTAAACTATGATGACAAATATTCTCAGTTTAAGTGCTAAATTGCCTCTCATAGCAACTGTGTATTTCACAATTGAACACAAGTAAACTCATTAAAATGTTCTAGAGCTGTGCCTTACAAGGGTAGTTAGGAGCTTAAAATCAGAAAAAAATGGTAAATGAGCACCTTTTGACACCAAACTGGCATTTAAATTGAATATGTTAAACTAAAGTTTTTAAGCTGTAGCCATGAATTAGAAATATCACAGATATAGCATGCACTTCACTATATCCCTCTAAAGTATTTTAGCATCTCCACAAAATAGGTGTCATAGCTCATTTCAGAGCACATCATTCTGTCAGGCATTTTTTAAATATTTTTTTTAACATTGGAATTGTTTGTACTTCCTAAAAATCTTATCATAAATAGATGTTCTCTTCACTGTTGCAGTACTCTTCACCTAAGGGATCTCCTGCCAAGGATAGTCCAACACCTGATCAATATACCAAAGCCTTTATATCTTGTATGTGCCTTAGATCACATTTATGCACCCCCAAACAGGATATAGGCCATATGGACACAGTTACCCAAAAATGAATTGCCCAGTAGAGAACAGTCTCTGTAGGACAGAAGGAGGCCATGCACATCCAAAGGCAGAAGATGCAGATGGAAAAGGGGGACCCTCAGCCAGGAGGGGAGCAAATCCAAACCAAAAAAGGGGATTGTGAGAGGGACCAAATACTGCAGTTATGGTAAGGTTTTACACAACTGTATTATGTCCTTCATCACAATTGCAATATTCTTCTCGTTAGGGGGAGTACAAAAGCTCAAGAAAAAGGAGTAGGACATGGAAGGTTAGGAAGAGCCATCAACAATTCCATGCAGGATTGCCCTATTAAAGCTAGTGTGTGTTTTGGACCTGCTCAAAGAATCTACCACTTGACTGTACTCAGAAGGAATATACACAGCCCAAAGAGTTAGGTGATAAGAGATAGCCAGATCCCAAGCCTGAAGATCCAGCCTGCAAAGAAGTAAAGACTTCGTGCCTCCTTAACTTGTTGACATGCATCACTGTGGTGTTATCTGTGTAAACCTTCAGAAGGCCTGGACACAGCATGAGGTGAAAAGCCTAAAGGGCAAGAATCAGAACTCATCTCTGATGTTGATATATTCTGACTTCTGATTGAGGGACAAAGGCCTTGAATTTTCAGGTGACCACAGGAAGACCCCACCCCATGTCTCAGGAGTCAGTGAAAATTTCTTGAGAAAGAACCAGAGGCTGAAAAGGCAGGCATGGGTTGAGGGTAAGTTGCTGGATCAACCACTCTAATCCTCAACTGAGACAAGGAAAGAGAGGCACTCTGAAATCCAAAGGGTGGCAAATGGCAATGCTGAAGCCAAACTGACTTGAAGTACCACTGAAGCTTCTGCATATGCTGTCTGGCAAGAGGGAGCATTGAATTAGAAGAGGTCATGAATCCTAGGGCCCAAAAAAACTCTGGCTGGAATGGCAGGTAGAGGAAGGAGAGACTGAAAGATATTATAACCTTTTTTTGGATGAAGAGAGGCAAACATTGGTTTGGTCCAAATCCTGCAGCCTAGATACACATGATCCTGAGAAGTCGTCAGGACAGACTCAGAGGATGATAGTGAAACCCAGACTTTGAAGGAGAGATATTGCAAACTTCAGAGCCTATAAAAGGCAACTGGGAGAAGGTACCTGAATCAACAGGTTGTCTAAGTAAGGAAAAACCTCAATGCCTTGACGATTGCAAAAGGCAATCATAGGAGCTAGGCATTTTGTGAATACTCTTGGGGCAGTGGAGAGGCCAAAGGGCAAAGGGAAGAACTAAAAATCAGGTGAAGAAACAGAAAAACAAAAACTTCCTGAAGGGAGAGTGAATAGGAATATGAAGATAAGCATCCTTCAGATCCGAAGACACCAGAAAAGCCCGAGGCAGCAACAGAGGAAACAGGGTTTGAAGAGAAAACATTTGAAAAGGAATCTTGAGAAAGGTGTTGAGCAAGGAATGATCCAGAACAGGCCTCCAAGGGCCCTCCTTTTAAGGAACCAGGAATATTCTTGAGCAGAATCCCTGTCCTACTTGGGAAGGACGGACAAACTGAATAGTTCCTTGGTCCAGCAGGAATCCAAAAACCTTTGAGAAATAAGGAAGTTCCTGAGAAGACTTAGTAGGAAGAGCTCACCTACCATCCTTCCTGCCTTTGGTGGCCTGACAAGGCTGCCTGCAAACAAAAGCAGAATGTCAAGTGACCTGAGAGGTGGCACCCAAATAGAAAAGGGAAAAGACTTTCCTTCAGAATCAGGGTGGTGAGAAATTATCTGACAAGCCTAGGCAATCAAGGCCAGTGGGTATCTGGTTATGTGGGTCTAGTAACTGATGGCCCTAACGGCCAAAGTGGAAGCAATACAGAGCTTCTTTTCAATACTCTCTATGGCCCTACTATCTTTATCTGGAGGAAGAAGCTTGGTAGAGGGCAAATGCTTAAAAGGTTTGTCAGAGTAGACAGACACCATAGCAGGATCAGCAGGAGGGCACAAAACAGAAAGAACAACCCTCCGGAACCTTACAGAACTTGCTAAGTTTCTTTGAAACAGTGTAATGAGAATCAGGAGTCTTAGAGGCAGCTATAAAGGTGTCTTACAAAGCAGCCAACACAGGAGGTACTGCAAAAGGTTTAGGGGTGTCCACCTGAAGCAATTCATAATACCTCTTCTGGGTATCAAACATCTGAGAAAAATCCCTCAAAGTATTCCATCATTCTGGCTACTGTCCCCCCAAAAGACAACTCCTTCAAATGAGACTCAGGGCTTATGGATTCACCTTAATCAGAGCCAAAAGCCAAAAGAAAAGGCATCTGAGAACAAGACTAGGCTCCCACATCAAACTCAGATCCTCATCCAAAGAATCAGGTTCCAGAGGCCTTTTATAAGGAGTGGAGCTCCAAGGGGCAGTAGGCACAGAAACCCCTTCAGGAAGCGTCAGGGCCATTAAGGCATTAAACATGTCTTTTATCAGGGACATCAGCCCTACAACCAGAGGTTCCAACCCCTGGCAAAAGTACCCAGAACCTCTTACCTGACCAAAATCTGTGGAATCCCTCTTGGGACCTCTGAGATAACCAACCATGGTTCTCCCTCAACATCAAGAACAGATACCTGCAAAGCCTCAGAGAACATGCAAAAGGAAAGAGCCATGTCAGCCTCCAATGCAGTCATGACAAAGGAATCCAAATTCAACACTGGATGGCCTACATAGCTATCACCTGCTTCTAGAGAGTGAGGTCTAGTGGAGGCCGGACAACCAAGAATCTGGCAGAGATTTCTTGGTATTCTTGCTGAATGGTAGTACTTCAGGGTTAACTAATTCCACCATGCTACCCTAAGCCAACTGTTTAAGCTGCTGGTTCTTGAGAAAAATGGCCAGGTAAGACAACTGGTTTCTAAGAGTCTTAGACACAAATGCCTTACAAATACTACAGGAAGTATGGTTGTGGAAAACACCTAAACAAGAAAGACACTGTTCGTAATGATCCTTATGGAGAATCTGCCTTTCACACTGATATTTTCCCTTTTTGGATGATTAACAATAACAAAAAAAAAAAAAAAAAGACCACAATAGGGCACTTAACAGCACATACAAGATCAAAAGACTTTGCTATACTGACCTGATGGGCTTTCCTTGGTAGGAGATTTTTAAGGTGAAGAATACTGCAACAGTGATATAGCAGGACATCTGATACTACCCATCAGCAAACTTGATGCATGCATGGTATTATCACATTCATACTTACTTTGCTGTGTACCACACCAGAAACAACAGGTCCAGACAGTTAATATTGCTGTTTTTACCAAGATTTTGATATTGCAAGTCATTCTGGTGTACTTGGTTTGTTTTTGTGCTGTTAGGGAATGGTGGTGTGATTGACAGGTTAATGTATTTTTTTTTCTACCTTTGAGAACTACGTAGTGTGATTATATTATCAGCTGTTGAATGTGCAGAAATAGTATTAGAATGTGTTTTCATTTCTAAACTCCACACTCTCTCCATGGTGCTATTATGGTGGAGATACTTCTATGTTATTGTATTGCAGTAGTGTTCTGATACTTAACTGTGGTCAGTGGACATTTGTATATCCAGTGTTTCATCGTGGACCCCATAATAGACTGTACAGCTTGGCTTAAATTTAAGTTAATTTCTGAAGTGTTCATATAAACCTGAGGTTTAAGTTCACCAAAATAGAAAATCTTGACAGTAAGTGCACATAACTGAGAGTTTGCAGTGGTGTTGAAGGTCAGGCATACACTGCAGTCTAAAAACAGAATATAGACTTACTTTTCTAACAAAGATTCATTCCATATGATTAATTTGCCTAGTCTATGACTGAGCAGGTTATTTAATGAGACAGTGCTAGGTCATGGTGAAAAGGAACCATATGTTTAGAAGGTTTAATCAATTAGCAAATATATGCTATTAAAAATGTTGAACACTTTCTACCATCCATTTATAGAATTTCCTAGTCAGAAAAAATGAGTTTTCTCCTAACTCAGTGTCTTACTTGGATAGTGTCAAATTGATGTATTGCCAGCTTGCAGAAATGTAGCCAGTACTACAAAATGCTACAAATACATATTCATTTCAAGGTACTCTAATAGGGCATGTCCACCCAGATAGATGATCAAAACATAGACATGGTATGGGATTCTCTTTATGGCTGCAAATACAAGGAGCATACTTATTTGGTCCCAACTAGGTATGCAACACTTTGGTGGTCCCTCTATGATGGTCTCAACATAGCTTGGACTAAGTACATGGAACTTATGTAGCCTGAGCTCTATCAGTTCCCAAAACCCTGTACAAATTCACTGTTCTAGTGAGAGCTGCTATTAAACTCCTACTACATTACTATATTTGTGAATGCTTTCCAGTTTTCCTTCAGGTCAAATGTTTTTTTTTTTTTTTTAATTACATACCATTTATTTTTGTTTTAATTATAACTTCACCTTGTAAAGTGGTCTTTTATTCTAAATGCGTAATTTTTACTTTAGTTATTTCAACTAACCTATAATTTAAGTTAACAAACTCATGTTTGTTTACTGTATGTTGAGTAACTATATCCAATTAAGTCCTGATTCCATGTGTCCAGCCCCACCTACTGATGTATTAGAAAGGAGAAACAGGTCGTAGTGGGTTGGAAAGTTTTCTATAGTCTACAGGTAACAAGAATGCAGCACAATCAGTTACTCTGACAATTCAAAAAACAGATCTATAATCAAGTGAAAGGCAACAAACGATGGAAGAGGATAAGATACAGTATTCCTACTACGTATCTGTTGTGTTCTGGTCTTGTGCCACTAGGTGGAGATAGAGGAAGGCAGAAGGAGGGATACAGAGTTAGTGGATTTGATAAGGAATGGATCTTCCTGTTTCAGTTGTTCCAATAGTTTCTGTTCCTGTTGTAGCTTTAAATGGTTGGATTAAAATCTTTAATATGGAACTTGGAGTCTGTCTATATTAATCATCTGGCAATTTAACAATTTGGTGACAAGGATGGGATTCGATGCCCGGGTGAACCTGCTATACCAGTTGATATATGGCATTCTTCCCCATTTATCCAAGTCAAATGCACCTGATACAAGTGATACTTCAAGGGATGCTCCAGTGGAATTCCCCCTTCAGTTTACAGTGACATCAATGCCTGAATCTCCTCAGATTCCTCCAGCTCATGTAAGAAGGAGAACTAGTTGGCTTGATGACTATGTTACATAAATATAAATGTTGATGTAATTCAGTCTTCATAACAAAGTCAGTGATGTTTAATTTACATATTGTAAGTGCTGTTCTTAAAGGACAACAACGGGATTCTATCATTAAATGCTCAACATCTCTGTCCTTTCTCTCCCTATTTACTGTCCCTGCTATGAATAAACAACAATACAGCATTTAAACTATTTTAAATTAAGTGTTTCTCTCCACTAAAACAGTACCTTACTGTACTGTGGTGGTTTCACTTTCAAAAAACTTTTATCCCACCCTAGAAAAGCTTGCTGCTGTCTCCAATTCATTGATGTCATCAAGGCCACTGAATACAAATAGTTTTCTGGCCATTTCCCTCCCCAAATTGACATCACCACATATGTCCTAAAAATCCACCCATGATGTGATGTCACAGCTCCCTGGTCCTTCCCCTACTCATACAGAAAGTAAAGAATAGAACAAGGAAACAGTACATGAGTCAAGTCTCCTGCTGTGAGCTGTCAATCACAGCAGGTAACAGCTCAAGGTACCCTTAGCACTTTGACAACTAGTGAAGTTAGGTGTGAAGGGGAATGGGAGATGAGTCATAACAGTACAATTCAGGCTTCACAAAAGACTGCAGTTTAGTCATTTTAAAAAGAAGCAGCAGTTGTCTAGTCCAGATACAGATTTGGTGTATCCAGGACTGTTTGTAAGCTTCTGAGCCCCACTCAAGCCTTTCTGTGTTGGAGGGAAGCCTTCTAGCTTATCAGTGGGAGTGGTAAGCACTAGGTAGCCTATCTACCACAAGAGGAGTGGTTTCTGGCCCAGATATTGTAGTTCATTGGCTGTTTGGGCAGTTTTTTCCATCTATTTCAACTTTCTGATTTAAAATCCCGCATTTGCACTTGTTTTTCACCTTTCCTATAACTAGTCTAGTCCAGGACTGTTTGTAAGCTTCTGAGCACCCCACCAAGCCTTTCTGTGTCAGAGGGAAGCCTTCTAGCTTGTCAGTGGGAGTGGTAAGCACTATATAGCTTATCTACCACAAGAGGAGTGTTTTCTGGCCCAGAAATTGTAGTTTGTTGGCCGTTTGGGCAGTCTTTCCATCTCTTTCAACTTTCTGGTTTAAAAGCTTTGTTTCTGCTTATTTCCCACCTTTCCTGTAACTAGTCTAGTCCAGATACAGATTTGCTGTATCCAGGACTGTTTGTAAGCTTCTGAGCGGTGCCATTGTCTGCGCTTCAACCTTTCCCTTAGATCTGCTAGTTCTCTTCTCTACTGAACTTTTACTAGCTTATTAGTCTAGCACTTTAAGACTTCTCATAGCAATTATTGTAGCACACAAAAGTGCTACCAGCACTAAACTTTCTACAAGGAAACAGCTCCAGAACTTATTATTAATGCCCACCCCTCCAGGCATGTCTAAAGGTCAGTTCCCTGTGCTTTCTCCTATTAACCTGGTGAAGTGGGACATCCTGAGACAATGTAGCAACTGCCTCATGTACACAAACAACCCTCTTCTCTTACCTCCCAACACTCAGACTTGTGAGAGATGCACTTATATATCCAAATAGCTGGTCAAGAGGAGAAGGTCAACACTTGCACTACACCACATGGAATACATAGTCCTCCAGAACACACACCAGCACTGACCTCACATAAAAACACAAACCACACACCCACCTTTGTGGAGGCTCTCAATAAAAATCTATCCAAACAACAGAGACCTCCAAGGCAGAAACTCACTTGACCACCACAACACAACACTAATCACGAGACATAACTCTCCTAAAGATTGTGCCACTTAACCAAAGCCCCTAAGGCAAAACAGCATGCCCAACACGCTAGTAATAGGTAACTCAATAGTGAGGCACACTGATGTCCCACTCACTAGGTTGAATAAGGAGAAAGTAACAGTCAGCTGCCTGTCAGGTGCCAGGATCCGCCTCATAACGCATGCACTCAGGTCCCTCAACAACAGGTACAAATATGACTCTTCATTGTACATGTGGGTGTGAATGACCTGAGACATACCTCCATGGACTACATGAAAAGAGACAAGGAGTAGCACTCGGATTATGTAGCTCAGGCGGGTATGACCCTAGCCATGAGCAGCATCCTACCATCACCCAGAATGATACCACAGTACAAGCAGAAAATGATTGATTTCAACAATTGGTTAAGTTTCTGGTGTCATTCTAAGGGGATCCATTATCTGTCTGCCTGGGATGACATGATTGACAGACCTCGATGCTTTGTCAGAGATGGCCTAAATCTGTCATCCCTGGGCTTCTGGATACTGGCCAAGGCTCTTGCCAACCATATATTGCCATTTTTAGGCAGTGTTCAAAAGACCAAATTACCACAGTAACAGCTACAAACAAATGCAATCTGAGGGTCATGCTGTTCAACACTAGAAGTCTAAATTTCAAAATGCACTCGCTAAAAGCACTCCTTAAAATGGAGAACATCGACATTTGTGATGTAACAGAGACCTGGTTCAAGGCAGCAGAAAGCACCCCTGCTCTACCAGGCTATAATTCATTCCACACCTTTTGGCTCCAGAACTTGGACCGAAGTTCCAAAGGTGGTGGTGTTTCCATATTCATAAAGGAAGCGCATACCTCCAGACTGGTAGCCCAACATAACGCATCAGAGATATTTCAGGTTCAGCTAACATTGGGTAAGACAGTGATTCAGGTTGTAGCCTGCTATAGGTCCCCAACCATGTCCCAAGATTCACACTCCACATTCCTAAGCATCCTGAAGAATATTAGGGTCCAACCTAACACTCTCATATTGGACAATTTCAACTACCTCTCCATTAACTGGGAAAACTACTCATGTACCAATACACTTGCCAAAGGTTTCCTGGAATTCATTAATTCCAATGCCCTGGACCAGCTCATTCTTACCCCCACTAGAGGTAGCAACATCCTTATCCTGGTCATTACTAACATGGGTGACCGTTGCTCTACACCACTGGTCAACTCTTCCCTGGTTAGATCTGACCACAAACTAATCACCATGGAAATCCAGATCCCTCCCACCTCCCCTGCAAAGGTAACCACCATGAAAAACTTCTCTAACGCTAACTTTGAGCTGCTAAAAACAGAGGCAGCTAACTTCATGGCACCCATGCAAATCTAGAATAGTTGCATGACCGCTGAATCATACACCAATGCACTGTACAAACACGTACACAAATGCATGGATCTCGCCATACCCAACAGAACCAAGACACTCTCCTCCAAAAATAGGAAGCCAATCTGGTGGTCCCCTGCCATAAATGAACCCAACAACAGAAGATGGAAACTGATGGGGAATAAAGTGAAGTCCCAAGACTGGAAAAACTCCCTTATCAGCCTCAACAAAACGTTAAGATCCCTCATCAAATCCTCTAAAGTTAGCTACAAAAACGGAATTGCAGCAGATAGTAAAGACAACTACAAGGCCTTTTATAGTTATGTAAAAAATCTCCATGGCAATAACCAGATTTTCTCTGAGCTACTGCACAATGGTACCTCCTATACTGAGCCATCAGATATTGCCAATATGCTGGCCAACAGATTCAGTGCCAACTTTACCCCTCTCTCCCCTCCCAAAGGACCTATCACATTAACAGTAGATTGTCAGACACCCAGCATTACTGCTGCACAGGTTAAAACAGCACTGCCCAAGGCCGAGAATACAGCTTTTATGGGACCTGACAATATCCCTGACTGTGTTCTACATGAAATGCAGACTGAACTGGCACCTCACCTGTGTGCCCTGTTCAATCATAGCCTCACCTCAGGCTTTGTCCCTACCAAATGGTACACTGTTATAGTCATCCCTCTCCACAAAGGAAGAGTGACTATAGACCCTGGGAACTACTGCCCCATTAGCCTAATGAGTCTGATATGCAAAGCTATGGAACACATCATCATGGACTTAATAAACAAGGATATAGGGAATCTCCAAACTCTAGATCCCAGACAGTTTGGTTTTGTGAAGGGTAGATCATGCCTGGTCAACTTCTTTAAGTCAGTCACCAGAGCTGTGGATGAAGGTAAGGTGGTTCACACAGCTTACCTTGACCTGGCCAAGGCCTTTGATACCATTCCCGACTCAGGAATCATAGAAAAACTCAGTAGGCTAGGCATCAACCCCTATATCACTAGGTGGGTTGCAAACTGGCTCACAGATAGAATCCACAGTGTGAAAGTAGCTGACCCCAAGTTAGACTGCCAACCAGTCATGAGTGGAGTCCCACAGGGTTCAGTCCTGGGTCCTCTCCTTTTTGTTATATACTTCTCTAAAGTCCAGGCCAACTCTAAGGGACTCTGGCTGACAAAGTTTGCAGGTGATTGCAAGTTGGGCGCTATTATTAAATCCCCAAGTGATGTTGACATCCTACAGAAAGTCCTCACTGGGACCAACGACTGGTGTCAGAACCATGGCCTTAAGCTCAATGCCAAAAAATGTGTTGCCATCCCCTTTGAGAAAAACCTGGTTCCCATGAATTACCACATTGATGGTAGTCCACTGAACACAGAAGGCATTTTAAGAGGTCTGGGAACACAGGTTGACAGCAACCTCTCTTTTGACCACCACATTGCCACTGTGGTCAGATAGTCCTTCTATGTGGCACATCTCATTACTAAGGGTTTTGCATCCAGGAAGAAAGAGGTCATTGTCTCCCTCTACTCCAACTCATTAGGCCAATCATTGAGTACAATGCCCCATTTGGCATGTACCTCACTAGACACCTGCAACAACTGTAAAAGTACATCACAAAGAGGATTCTAGGCCTTAAACATGTGTCCTGTATGGACAGACTCAAAAAAACTCCAACTATTCTCTGTCTCATATTGCCTACTTAGAGGCGATCTCTGCTTGACTTCCAAAGCCATGTCTGACCCAGCTCTGTCAGAAATGCTACATCTAAAGAAATCCCAATCCCTCTGCACCACACACTCCGGAGACCTCAACCTCATTACCAAAATCAACAGAATGTGCTGGAGGGACAGGTTCATAACCCAGAGACTGCCCATGTTATGGAATCGACTTCCCATGCATATCAAACAGAGCACCTCACTGGCCCTCTTCAAGAGAAATCTTGATGACTGGGTGAGAAACAGAAAATTCACCCCTGGGATCACTCCAGTGACTCTACTTGACAGAAGCACTGGGAACTAAAGTCGGGTGGCATGATGCCAGGGTAATCCTATGGGCTAGGCTTGTAAAGTGTTCAGGGCCATTAGCCTAGTACACACCTGTGAACCTATAAAGAAGTACTTTGAAAGTCTGTTCTGTGGCATTTGCACTGTTTGTGTTTTAAGTAGTCATTGAATGGCATGAAATGTTGCTTAAAATTAACATGTTGAAAGAGCAGTGTATGCATGTAAAATCAATGTAGTGACAGGAGCTTTAGGAAGAAAAAGGCCTGTGTGATGTAATTTTTTTACAAACAAGCACTGTATTGTGGGATACCAAGAGTTAGACAAAACAATTAGAATTACTTCAAGATGCCAGACCCCTTGTGGTCACACTCACAAATTACATATAAAAATATTTAAAAACCTATAAATAATTCTAAAGTTAAAATGTAGGAAACACAAAACCATGATGAAATAAGCATGTTTTTTGAGTGTGGTTCTCCTTTAAGTAAGGGGGGGGTATGCTTTGTTCTGGTCTTGTGCCACTAGGTGGAGATAGAGGAAGGCAGAAGGAGAAAGACAGAGTTAGTGGATGTGATAAGGACTGGATATTCCTGTTCCTGCTGTACTGATGTTTTCTGTTCCTGTTGTAGCTTCGAACAGTTGGATTAAAATCTTTAATATGGAAATTGGAGTCTGTCTATATTAATCATCTGACAACTTAATGTCTTAACAGAAACAAAAATCAGCTAAAATCAGAAGCAGCATTACTTTTACAGCCACCTACTGGTAGCAACACTGTGTAAAGGGAGGTGATGTAATCAGACAGACTTTTTTGGATCATCTTCTCTTTATAGAATAATTGCTGCTATTTTCTTCCCGTTTCACTTTCCCTTTTTAGGATGGATTAGGAATAGTTTAATAAACTGGAATTTTTTGTTTGTTAAGCTCTTAACTTTTCTTGTCATACCTGTGATGTGAGATGTACAGCTTCTATGAAAGTATAGAAAATATTGCCATTTTAAGAAATATTCCACAATGCATAGTATATAGTGCCATTGGCCATTGTATTCTTAATGACAGAAAGACAGCATTGTTGTTGGTGTACTGACATCTTATATTAAAATTGACATTTTATTGCAAATGTCAATTTACCCTTATATTATTCAACATTGCTGGTATTGAGAAGAGTACTCTTGGCTAACAGACTGAAGTAATACCGATTTTATGAACAATTATACCCTGACTTAGAAATGAGGTCCACTCCTAGGGTTGCCGCCTTTTTATCCTTCCATTTCCTGACAGATAAGCCACACCTCCTGCAAAACAAAAACACACCACTTGCTAAAAGGGGTGTGTCCACCCTGAGGCAAGCCACACCCAGAAGCAGCAAATGTTTTAAATGCCAGACAGTGACTACATGGGCAGACTTTGATGATATGAAGCCATAGACAAAGTGTTCAGTGGTACTTCCTACCCCTGCTATCTACTGTTACACTGGCATACACAGGCACCTTTCCTGTTTTCATTCCACTCTTGTCTTCTCATACTATCCAGAATAGTTTTGTTCTACTAAGCACTGTCTTCCTTGCCAGCTTTTTCCCGATCCTTTCAACACATCACAAATGGCCAGAAGTATACTGTAATAAGTATCTAGTAGAGAATGTGATTCAGCTGGGGTCAGAGGACCACAAGACCACTGGAAGTTATTGGGTTCTAAATGCTCCGAGGTGAATTTTAGAGATTTTTCCCCCCAAACATTGGTTCAAAGATGGCATGAGCAAAAATTATGACTTAGGAAAGTAACTATTTTTTCCTGTCCAAAATGTAATGTTCAAGGATGATGGGACATTATTTATAACTATTTTTTCCTGTCCAAAATGTAATGTTCAAGGATGATGGGACAGTAGTTACCAAGAAACTGAGTAGTTATTACCCACATACTTAAAAAATGATTGTTAGGGTACATAAATCATATCCGGGATAACTGCCTTCCTACTCCCCCCCCCCCTTTAAAAAGACATAGTCACTTTGTCTAACCCCTGTAGTGTAAGTTGGGAGGTATGTGAAATGACAGCAATTTCAAGTTGCTGCAGTCTTGCGTTTACACAGCATGCTAAAAGGCAGACACCTTCACTGTACCACTTTGAAGTCAAACTAGGGTGAAAGTAAAGGAACAGCAGAATATATTTCAACCTATTTCTGTCAGCTGTTCATATACATCCTGTCTCCTTTCCCCTACACCTATTTGATGGCCACCTGTACATATGACTGATTTCAATTTTAAACAAAGTGGAAAAAAATCACACTCACAGTTGTTGTCTTTCGGCTTTTCCCGATTAGGGGTTGCCACAGCAGAACTCCGGTCCACTAATGACTGGCAGTAGATTTTCACGGTGGCGAGTTGCCAGTTCGACGTCCATCCTTCAACGAAGGCACGCCCATTCACGCATGTCTTTCAGAATGCCACTCGACCCGGAGGAAGGACATGCAGACTCCACACAAAAGGCACTCCCTGCACACTAGCTGAGAATCAAACAGGAGAATCTCTTGCTGTGAGGCAACAATGCTACCGCTGCACCACCGTGGATTAGAAAAAAAAAATCACACTCACGGTAATTTATTCAAACTTGTTGCTCTTGCACTGGACACTGGATGTAGACAAGCAATAGTGACCCTTTGCACACTCCTCTAAGGTGCAATTTTTGAGGAAAGTTAAAGAAACAATGACCACACTGCCCCCCCCCCCCCAACACACAAGCTGCAGAGTCCTTGTGTGTACACCTCTGAAGTTTGACTGTGGAACATTAAAGAAACAATGACCACAGTATTCCTGGCCCCCATGCAAACTAAAGTGATCTCTCTGCTCACCCACCTTTGATTGTGATCAGTTGTAGATTAGGTGGGGCCCATAGCAGGGGACCCTATTAAGCCACTTATAGGGCAAGTAACAATAGTCCTCAGAAGCTCTCAGTGTTTTGGGATGCATTCTATGCCATATTTATTTTTAGTATCCAGGAAGTTTATGTGCACATCCACCAATATTTTTTTTCACACAAACACACACATCCTGACAAAGCATAGATGCATGGAGAACATCAATTAACCTACAGCACATTTTTTGGGTTTTGTAGGTATCCAGAGCACTTGAATAAAACCCATACAAAGACATGCAGACTCCACACAGATGGAGTCACAGTCAAGGACTCACAGAGACATAAGCACTGTGAGATGACAATATCGCAAACTGTATCAATAATGTGCTACAGTCCCACACGTTCAGCCTAGACCATGAAAGATAGCCACTTACTGCATGCAAGGCTGATCACCAGAAAGTCTAATAACTGCCTTATAGGTGACATCCTGGAATCTGTGCTTATATTCTGGTCCTGATGAGAGAAGGAACAGAGTGCATTGATTTCTGACTGTTTCTGGTTGGAGAGTGAGTGTCTGTGCTTAATGTTCCTGATTGATCTGGTTGCTATTTAAGGTATCTGCCATAAAAAGGCTACAAGCCTACAGACCCTTGTATCATCTGTGACAAGACTGTGGATCACCAAAAAGGTTGTGGCCTGCTTCTCTTCTTGGGACTGGTGCTAACATTTTACTTCTGGCGAGAGAAGAAGCAAAGGAGCATTATATCTCAACAGAGTGAAGCTTTCGTGTGACCAGCAGTAATAGTAACCAGGCAGTAGCCATTCATGCTACTCCCCTCTTTTCATTATTCTTGACAAGCTAATTCTTTGTTTTAGTAAGTACTGATTGATTTGTTTCATATCTGCCTAAATACTTCATTTTTAAATTTGCAGGGTCTATGTATTAGTTTCCCCTCAAGTGTTTGGCAGTGCTCTGTACAGACTCAGACACATTAAGTGACCTTTTTCCTGTAAAAGCACAATTTAAATTTTTCCAATACCTTGGTGCCCACAGGACATCCAGTTTGCAGTGACAAGCACTATCCACATAGTTGCAAACCAGATACTCCTGACAGTGATTGATATTCTCACTCCAAATGTCTAATCAATAATAAAGGGTCTGTTGCTATGAATATGAGCTTTCCTACCGTCTCTGTTACCAGCTTGGTGGATATGGGCATCCTGAGGCAATGCAGAAATTGCCTCATGTTTACTGACAACCAGTTAATTCTCAAACAAACAGATATGGTATGTGAGAGATGTATTTACACAATGTCACTGGAGGCAAAGCTCTCACATAAAAGTATGCCTAATGTCAATAAGGTTGTCAGTGGTACATACACTGCAGCCATCATGCACAATTCCAAGCAGACATATTGACCCACATATGCTGAGGCACTTACATGTAACCTTCCTATGCCACAAAGACCTCCAAGACAAAGTACACATGACAAATACCATCAGCAGCCCCAAATGCACTCTTTCAAAACAACACCCACATCAACACAGAGTCACATCTCATGGAGGCTCTACTTCTAAGCCCATAAGGCAAGCCACTGCACAATCCAACATTCTAATCATCGGGGACTCCATTGTGAGACACAGTGATGTCCCTCTCACTAGGCTGAGTAAGGAAAAAGTAAGGAGAAAGTTACGGTCAATTGCTTATCAGGGGCTAGGATCCACCACATTACACATGCACTCAGGTCATTGGAATACAATTCCTGGTATGACTCATTCATAGTCCATGTGAAACATACCTCCCTAGACTATATGAAGAGAGACATCATGGACCTTTCGGAATATGTGTCTCAGGCTGGTATGAGCCTAGCATTAAGCAGCATTTTACCTTCTCCGAGGATGATGCAACAATACGAACAAAAAGATGATTGACTTTAATAATTGACTTAGTTTCTGGTGTCATTCTAAGAGATGCAATATTTCCTAGCATGGAAGGAGATGGTCAACAGACCATGCTGCTTTGCCAGGGATGGTCTGCACCTCTCCCCTCTAGGCTTTCAAATATTAGCTAAAACATTGTCCTTCCCCTTAGTGCCTTTTTTATGTAATGCCATACTGGAATTACTTCTGACATAGCAAATCAAAATATTAAGATGCAACCAAACACCCTAATACTGGGTGATTTCAACTACCCTGCCATTAACCAGGAAAACTACTCAGGTACCAACACCTTTTCCCAATGGTTCTTGGAATTCATAAATTCCAATGCCCTGGATCAACTAATCCATTGTCCCATCAGGGGCTCCAATATCCTAGACCTGGTCATTACCAACATTGGAGATAGATGCTCTACACCAGTGGTCACCCTCTCATTGGTCAGGTCTGACCATAAGCAAATCACCCTTGACATCCACATCCCACCCCACCCCAGTAAGGAAACCTCCATAAAAAACTGCTCCAAAGCCAACTTCATGCTACTCAAGTCAGAAGTGAAAAACTTCATGGCACCCATGCAGACGGGGGTCTGAAAGTTTGACTGCTGAATCATACACTAAGGCACTGTACGAGCACATTCACTTGCACATGAATCATGCCATCCCAAATAGAACCAAGATGCTCTCCTTCAAAAAAAGGAAGCCAATCTGGGTGGTCCCCTGCCATAAACAAACTATACAACAGAAGAAAGAAACTGTTGCAGAAAAGAGGAAAATTCCAGGATGCAAAAAACTCCCTTACCAGCTTCAGTAAGAAGCTGAGATCCCTGATAAAATCCTCAAAAGCTAGTTACGAAAATAAAATTGCCAAAGATTCCAAAGACAACCACAATGCATTCTATAGTTATCTCAAGAATCTAAATGGCAATGCTCAGATCTGCTCTGAGCTACAACAGAATGGCATTAAATATACTGATCCCAAGGATATTGCCAATACCCTGGCAGATCGATTTAGTGCCAACTTCACTCCCCCTCACCCCTTAAAGGGCCCATCTCAGTACCAAAAGATTGCCAAATTCCGCCAATCACAGCCACACAGGTAGAAACTGCACACTCCAAAGCTAAGAATACAGCATCCATGGCACCAGATGACATCCCAGGCTGCTGTGTACTACATGAAATACAAAATGAACTGGCACCTCACCTAAGTGTCATGTTTAATCATAGCCTCATCTTAGGCTTCGTGCCCACTGAGTGGCATACAGCTACAGTTATCCCACTCCACAAGGGGGGATCCACCTTGGATCCCGGGAACGGGAACTACTGTCCTGTCAGTCTGACAAGCCTGATCTGCAAGGGCATGGAATGCATTATCATGAACTTATAAACAAAGACATTGGCAACCTTCAAACACTGGACCCCACCCAGCTTGGGCTCATGAAGGGCTGACCTTATCTCCTGAACATGACTGACATCTTCGAATCAGTCTCCAGAGCTGTGGACGAGGGTAAGGTGATCCACACAGCCTATCTGGAACTCGCCAACACCTTCAACACCATCCCCCACTCTGGAATCATAGATAAACTTACTAAGCTGGACATAAATCCCTACATCACTCGGGTTGCCAACTGGTTTACTGACAGAACCCAGACTGTAAAAGTAGCCAACTCCAAATCCAGCTCCAGATAAGTGACAAGTGGAGTATCTCAGGGTTTAGTCCTGGGACCACTCTTCTTTGGCATCTACTTCTCTGAAGTACAGGCCAACACTAAGGGACTCCAACTAACTATGTTCGCAGACGTCTGCAAACTGGGAGCCATTACTGAATCCCCAAATGATGTGGATATTCTACAAAAGGGCCTTACAGAAACAGATGCTTGGTACCAGAGCCATGGGCTCCAGCTTAATGCCAAGAAATGTATATTTATCCCCTTTCCCTTTGGGAAAAAACATGTACCCATGAATTACCACATAGGTGGCAGTACACTAAACACCGAAAGTGTGATGAGAGACTTATGGACACAGGTAGACAGTGGTCTCACCTTCGATAACCACATCACCACAACAGTCAGGAAATCCCTCTATGTGGCACACCTCATCACTAAGGGCTTTTCATCCAGAAAAAAGGAGGTCATTGTCCCACTGTACTCATCCCTCATTAGACCCATTTTAGAGTATAATGCCCCATTTGGTATGTACCTCACAAGACAACTGCAGCAGCTGGAAAGGCCACAGAAATACCTCGCTAAAAGAATCACAGGCCTAAAGCAGATGCCATATGCTGACCATCTAAAAAAACTCCAGCTATACTCTGGCATATCGTCTACTCAGAGGTGATCTCTGCTTAACATACAAGGCCATGTCAAACCCTGAGCTGTTGGATATGCTCCACTTAAAGAAATTCGAATCCCTCAGAACCACATGCTCCAGGGATCTAAACCTTGTCATCACAATGAACAAAACATGCTGGAGGGATAGGTTCCTGACCCAGAGTCTCCCCATACTCTGGAATAGACTGACCATACATGTCAAGCAGCCTTGGCCCTCTTCAAAAGGAACCTTGATGATTGGATGGGAGATAGGAAATTCACCCTGGGGTTCATGTCAGTCACCCTGCTAGACAGGGGTCCAGGGAAGTAAATACTGTGAGAAGAAATATCCAGGGAATTGCTATGGCTAGGCTTGTATAGGCCCTAGGGCTGACAGCCTAGTACCAACCTATGAACCTATGAAAAAAATCTAAAGGTTTTACTGCTCAATACTAGGAGTCTAAACAAAATCTCCACTCCCTAGAAGCTCTCTTTACCCTAGAGAATACTGATGATGGCGCAGTCACTGAGACATGGTTTAAAGCTGCAGAGAGCACGCTTCCACACATTTAGGCCAGCAACTTCACAGGCATGGACTAAAGGTGGAGATGTCTCTATTTACATCAAAAATAAATATACTTCAAGGCTGGTCAAACAGGACAATGCACTTGAGCTGCTCCATGTTCAAATCACCATAGGCAAAATCCAGTACTACTTCCTTGCAAGCTATATGTCCCCCTGTATGACCCAGGATACCCATATCATGTATTTAAACTTATTAGAAACACTAACCACATCCAACCTAATACCATATTCATGGATGACTTTAGTTACCCTACTATTAACTGGGAATCCTATAGGATACCAAACGTACATGCACAGAGAATCCTGGATTTTGTAAACACAAACCCCCTGGACCAGATAATCAATACACTAACCAAGGGTGGAACCATACTGGATGTGGTCCTCACTAATGTGGGAGACTGCTGCACACCACCTACTGTAATGCCTTCCCTGGTAAGGTCAGACTCCAAAATGGTCTCCTTTGAAGTAAAAATAAAACCTGGACCCCTAGCTAAACCTGGAATATTCAGGAACTATTCTAAGGCTAACCTCCTGCTATTAAGTGAGAACCTGGCAAAATTTCAAGCCCCCATAATCTCTGAGAACACTTCTGCCTATGCATAGCTGTTCACAGAAACCATGTACAAGCATGTTAATAGCTGCATAGAGGCAGCTGTACCCACCAGGAAGAAGTACAGAACTAACTCAAAAAACAAGCCACCCTGGTGGAATCACAAAATCAATAGGCTGCATAACAGGAGGAAGAAAATCATGGCATAAATTAGGAGGTGCAGCACCCAGCAGAATGAAAGCACTCTCATCAAACTAAACAAACAACTCAGAGGACAAATAAAGTCTCCCAAAGTCAGATTTGAGGTAAGTTTGGCCTCCCAGGCCAAGGATAACAACAAAGCATTCTTTATCTATGTCCACAACCTCAAAGGCAATGCACGATTGTTTGCAGAGCTCATTGTAAATGGAGCCACCTTTACTGAGCCAGAATATATAGCAAAACTCTTGGCTAATAAATTCAGCTCCAACTTTACCCCTCTCTCCCCCTCAACCTTCCTTCAGGAAATATCATCAAATATAACTTCCCCTACTATCACTAGGGAACAGGTCCTTAATGCTTTCTCTAAATCCAAGAACACTGCATCAATTGGCCCAGACAATATCAAAGGATGCCTTCTAAATAATATGAAACATGACCTATCAGGGCCTCTGAAATTACTGTTTAACTGTAGCCTCCAAACAGGCTTCATGCCTCATGAATAGAGAAAGGCAACAATCATCCCTCTGCATAAAGGTAGGCCATCTACAGACCCTGAAAACTACAGATCCATAAGTCTCACCAGTCTTGTATGTAAAGCCATGGAAGAATTATCATGGAAATAATCAACAGAGATATAATAAACCTCCAGACACTGGACCCAACCCAGTTTGGTTTCGTCAAGGCCAGATCATGCCTGCTCAACCTGGTGAACTTCTTTGAGAAGGTCATCAAAGCAATGGATGAGGGCAAAATCATTCACACTGCCTACCTTGACCTGGTCAAGGCATCTGACACAATACTCCACTCAGGCATTGTTGACAAACTCAAGAGGTTAGGTACAAACCCATATGCCACCCGGTGGATAGCCAACTGGCTCACAGACAGGACCGAGGAAGTTAGAATTAGGGAGTCCATCTCTACAAAGAGGCCAGTCACAAGTGGAGTTCCTCAGGAATCAGTCCCTGGAGTGGTCCTTTTTGGCATTTACTTCTCAGAAGTCAAGGCCAATGTCAGTGGTCTCTGGCTGACTAAATTTGCAGATGACTGCAAATTGGGAGCTGCCATTGACTCTCACACTGTCACAAATGTTCTCCAGAATGGGCTGACACAGATAAACAACTGGTGTCAGAGCCATGGACTAAAACTAAATGCCAAGAAATGCATAATAGTATCCTTTGGGAAGTCATCCATCCCTAGTAACTATCAAATTGACAAAACATCCCTTAGAGCTGACCCAGTAGTCAGAGACTTAGAGACACACATTGACAGTAATCTAGCCTTTGACCATCATGTGTCTGCAGTGGTAAGGAGATCATTCTATGTTGTACAGCTTATAAACAAAGGTGTGGCATCTAAGTACAAGGAGGTTATTGTTCCACTGTATTCAGCATTCATCAGACCTATCACTGAGTACAATGCCCCATTTGGTATGTATCTAACCAGGTATATCCAACAATTGGAATGATTACAGAGGTTTCCTCACTAAAAGAGTACAGGGTGTAAGTAAAATGTCCTTTGTAGACTGCTTCTAGGCCCTATCCCTGTATTCCACCTCCTACAGGTGTTTGAGGGGAGATCTATGCGTGATATATAGGGCATTGTCAGACCCCACTCTAATGGACCTCCTACATATCCAAAAAACAAACAGCACCAGAATCACCCATTCTAAAGACTTAAACCTTGCCTGTGATATAAATAGGACTTGCTGGAGAGAGAGAGTTATTTATCCCAGAGACTACCCTGTCTATGGAACAGGCTCCTCATCCAGGTAAAGCAGAGTTCCTCCCTGGCCCAATTCTATTGCAAGTTGGACAATTGGATGGGAAACCATTAATTCATCCCTGGTTTGGCACCTATGTCTCTAATGGACACAGGTAACCTGAAAATGGTTCATCTCCCAGGCCCCTGATTACATTTATAAAGGGTATCAGAACTTGTCAGAGATTTGGGATGCACAGCTAGGCTTAAAAAGGCCCTTATGGCAGTTAGCCTAGTAAACACCAATGAACCTACGTTTAAATGTGATAAAACTGAAATAAATTATAGTCAACTTGCTGCATTATATTATAAATAAAACCTTAAATACGGTGCCCTTTTCTCATTGAACACGACTGTAATACAATTTTCTTTGCTTGCCTTGGATAAGCAAAAACAAATAAATGGTATATGGCTAACTACAGAAAATTGATCATCTCAGACCTTCAGCCATCCTGTTTTTTCTGCTGTTGATTTTTTAGAAAATCAAATGAATCCACAAAAGAAAAAATTAAATTGATGTATTTTTGTTATATTTGTAATAGTACTGCAATAATCCAGTGTGTCAGATTTACAAAATATTATAAATATTTGTCCCTATGTAGTTGTACAAAGATATTAAAAGCAGTCATACTTTTCCATTGTGAACCAAGTAAAACTGAATGTATAATTCTTTTGTAAATGTTAAATGTCCAGTTAAGTACCTCACTGTCGATAAACAGTACTTTAATTACATTACTTTATACATTAATGTCAAGTTATATCCCTGCCATTAACCACATGTACTCTGTTGAGGTTAAGGTTCTCAGACTTGAGCTCAGGTCATGGCTGGAAAGATTCTGATGACCAAACCATCTACAGAGTCAAGTATTAGAAATAAATGAAAAACTTCAGTTTGCACTCAGTAACTGTTAGGATAGGCTCTCTGGTCCTGAATTAGACTAAGTGCAAAATCAGCAAATGAAATTATACAATTATATTCTTCCACAGAATGGGTTGCAGCCCTGCTAACTTCTGAGATCTGACACTTAATTTAAAAATCTAAGTGAAATGGTTCATTTGTTGCTAAAGAGATTATTTATACTTAAATCAAATTGCCCTTTGTTGTAACTGCACAAATACGTGTTATAATACTAGATAAATAACTGATGTGGTACTTATATTTGTGTGTTGTTTCTGCTTGTTGATTAATCACGTCGATCTGCTTGAGCATGATTCATCCTTGGCATGAGCACTCATATAATAATACCCAAAGACACTATAGCTGGCTCAACTATCAAATTTACTTATTTTACATTTGTTTACTGGGAATGTCTGACTGAGCTAGCAGCCCATTTTCCGCTGAGGCCCAGGAAGGAAAGCTCCATTACATTAAGGCAATTTACAGTGAAAAAAGTAAAAGGTAACATCATATAATTCTAACTAAAGTTACATTTAGAGATGCACATAACATAACATATCAGAGAATAAAAGGGAGCTGATTGCAGTACAAGTATAAAAAATGCTATTCAAAATGAATTTGCAAATATATAACAAAAATAGAAGGATATTAAATTCCTTGGAAAACATCAGTCAACAATTCTAAAAGACTAACAAGTGTAAACGGAAGTAAGAGAGAGAGAAAGGAATAGGATGGGAGTGAGAAAAAGGGTTTTGTGTGTGCTTAGCCTAGCATAGTACAGAAGCACAGCCAATTGTTTGATAGATGTTCCTTCAGTAGCAGTTTGAATTTAGATGAGCTGGAAGCATTTAGTATTGTTTGTGGTTTGGAATTCCAGGCCTTAGATTTGTCTGGAGGACAGAGAATTCCCAAGACTGTTACTGGAGCTAGTTACCTTAAATAGTAGTTTGTTGGAGGATTGCGATGGTCGGGAGTTGGCATAGGGTGTCACTAGGTTCTTGAGTGCTGGGCAATAATCAGGATGGTGATAGATTAAGTGGATGAGTGATAGTTGGTTAAGGGACAGGAAATCTGGAAGTTTGAGCCATTTTAGTTGATGTACTGTGGTGTAGTGTTGTGCTCTGTGAGGGAGGTTAGAGGCAAAATGGGCAATTTTATTATAACAGTTCTCCAGTTTGCTTAGGTCTGTTTTACAGAGATCGGCAAATATTGATGAGGTGTATAGAAGGGTGGAGAGGAGATGTGTCCTAGCAATAGAGTGCCTAGTGGAATCAGTTAAGAAAGGTTTGACTCTACAGTGTACCAAATTTAATGTGTACCTTTTTGATGGTTAAAACTGTTTGTCATACCTAAGATTGTTGTCAATCGTGACTTCAAGAAGTTTGGTGTTTCGGACTGGTTGTATTTTAGTTTTGTTAGCTGAGTAGATTGCAAAATGGGGGATTGATTGGATGTTGTGCTGTTAGTGAAGAGCATGAGCTTTGTTTTGTTTGGGTTAAGCACCAGTTGGGAGTCTGCAATTTAGTGCTCAAATATCAAGGAAGGATTGTTGAGTTTTTTGAAGGAGTACTGATAAAGAGGGGGCTGAACACATGAGGGAGGAGTTGTCTGCATATTGTACTATTGTTGCATGTTGGATGGCAGTACTAAGTTTGCTGGTGAATATGGTGAGGAGCAGTGGACCAAGTATTGAGCCTTGGGGCACTCCTACTGAGACAGGTAGTAGGGAAGATAGTTTATTTTTCCACCTAAATGCTTGTTGGCGGTCAATTAGGCAGCTTAGGAACCAGGAGAGGGCTGACTGGTTAAGGTTTAACGAAGTTAGTTCTTGCAGTAATTTTTGGTGAGATACTGTGTCGAATGCTTTTGACATACCTAAAAAGATAACAGACACTAGCTGTTGATTATTTCTGGAGTTGATTGATAGTCTGTGAAACTAATAAGGGCAGTAGTTGTACTGTGTTTTGGTCTGAAGCCATGTTGTGAAGCATATAGGAGATTGTTATCTAGTGGATAGATGAGGAATTGTTTGTGTATCAAGAAATTGCAGCAACGAAACAATCAGCTATCTGTAAGTAGTGGCGAGGAAAACAAATTATACTGTTTAATTAAAGCTTAGAATGGAATAGTTGTCAGGTAACAAACTTTATTAATCAGATAAATGGGCTACAGATTATTAGTAGAACCAGCTACTGTTAGGGGAAGGAAAGGCACTGTACAAGTAACAGTAGCCAATATATATAGGTTCATAGGGTCATAGGTGTGTACTAGGCAAATGGCCCTGGGGCCTTTGCAAGCCTAGCTATAGGTTTATCCTGGCATCGTGTCACCCAACCTTAGTTCCCACTACCTCTGTCAAGTAGAGCCACTAGAGTTATCCCTGGGGTGAATTTTCTATTTCCCATCCACTCAACAAAATTTCTCTTGAAGAGGGTCAGCGAGGTGTTCTGCTTGACATTTATGGGAAGTCTATTCCATAGCATGGGCAGTCTCTGGATTATGAACCTGTCCCTCCAGTACGTTCTGCTGATTGTGGTAATGAGGTTGAGGTCTTTGGAGTATGTGGTGCAGAGGGATTGGGATTTCTTTAGATGTAGCGTTTCTAACAGAGCTGGGTCAGACATGGCTTTGTACGTCAGGCATAGATCGCCTCTAAGTAGGTGATATCAGACAGAATAGTTGGAGTTTTTTGAGTCTGTTCATATAGGACAAGTGTTTAAGGCCTAGGATCCTCTTTGTGAGGTACTTTTATGGCCTCTCCAGTTGTTGCAGGTGTCTAGTGAGGTACATGCCAAATTGGGGATTGTATTCAATGACTGGCCTAATAAGGGAATAGTAGAGGGAGACAATGACTTCTTTCTTCCTGGATGCAAAACTCTTCGTAATGAGATGTGTCACATAGAAGGATTTTCTGGCCGCAGTGTCAATATGGTGGTCAAAAGAGAGGTTGCTGTCAACCTGTGTTCCCAGATCTCTTAAAATGCTTTCTGTGTTCAGTGGACTACCATTGATGTGGTAATTCATGGGAACCAGGGTTTTCCCAAAGGGGATGACAACACATTTTTTGGCATTGAGCTTAAGGCCATGGTTCTGACACCAGTCGTTGGTCTCAGTGAGGCCTTTCTGTAGGATGTCATCATCACTTGGGGATTTAATAATAGCTCCCAACTTGCAATCGTCTGCAAACTTTGTCAGCTAGAGTCCCTTCATGTTGGCCTGGACTTCAGAGAAGTATATAACAAACAGGAGAAGACCCATGACTGAACCCTGTGGGACTCCACTTGTGACTGGTTGGCAGTCTGGCTTGGAGTCAGCTACTTTCACACCATGGGTTCTATCTGTGAGACAGTTTGCAACCCACCTAGTGATATAGGGGTTGCTACCTAGCTTGGTGAGTTTTTCTTTTATTAATGAGTGAGGAATGGTATCAAAGGCCTTGGCCAGATCAAGGTAGGCTGTATGAACCACATTGTCTTCATCCACAGCTCTTTTGACTGACTCAAAGAAGTCATCCAAGTTGAGCAGCCATGATCTACCCTTCACAAAACCAAACTGTGTGGGATCAAGAGTTTGGAGAGTCCCTATATCCTTGTCTATTAAGTCCATGATGATGCATTCCATAGCTTTGCTAGACTCATCAGGCTAATGGGGCAATAGTTCCCATGGTCTGTAGTCGCTCCTCCTTTGTGGAGAGGGATGACTGTAGCAGTGCGCCATTCGGTAGGGACAAAGCCTGAGGTGAGGCTGTGATTGAACAGAGCACACAGGTGAGGTGCCAGTTCACTCTATAGTTCATACAGAACACAGCCAGGGATATTGTCAGGTCTCATAGAAGCTGTATTCTTTGCCCTGGACAGTGCTGTTTTAACCTATGCAGCAGTAATACTGGGTGCTTGGTAATCTACTGGTATTGTGATTGGTCCTTTGGGGGGAAGGGGTAAAGTTGGAAATTAATCTGTCAGCTAGTATATTGGCAATATCTGTTGGTTCAGTATAGGAGGTACCATTGTGCAGTAGCTCAGAGCAAATCTGGGTATTGCCGTGGAGATTCTTTACAGAAGTATAGAAGGCCTTGTGGTTGTCTTTACTATCTGCTGCAATTCTGTTTTCATAGCTAGCTTTAGAGGATGTGATTAGGGATCTCAACTTTTTGTTGAGGCTGATAAGGGAGTTTTTCCAGTCTTGAGACTTCACCTTATTCCACATCAGTTTCCTCCTTCTTGTAGAGTTTGTTTATGGCAGGGGGTCACCAGATTGGCTTCCTTTTTTTGGAGGAGAGTGTCTTGGTTTTGTTGGGTATGGCGAGATCCATGCATTTTTTTACGTGTTTGTACAGTGCATTGGTGTATGATTTGGCTGTCATGCAACTATTCTTCACTTGCATGGGTGCCATAAAGTAAGCCACCTCTGTTTTTAGGAGCCCAAAGTTAGCTTTGGGGAAGTTTTTCATGGTGGTTGCCTTTGCGGGGGGTGGGGGTGGGGTGGGAGCGATGTGGATTTCCAAGGTGATTAGTTTGTGGTCGGATCTAACCAGAGAAGAGCTGACTATTGGTGTAGAGCAATGGTCGCCCATGTTAGTAATGATCAGGTCAAGGATGTTGCTAGCTCTGTGGGGGTAAGAACAAGCTGGTCCAGGGCATTGGAATTAATGAATTCCAGGAAACATTGAGAAAGTGTATTGGTAGATGAGTAGTTTTCCCAGTTAATGGAGGGGTAGTTGAAGTCACCTAGTATGAGAGTGTTAGGTTGGACCCTAATATTCTCCAGGGTGCTTAGAAAAGTGGAGTGTGAGTCTTGGTACATGGTTGGG
Organism: Protopterus annectens; assembly: GCF_019279795.1. Taxonomy (NCBI): domain Eukaryota; kingdom Metazoa; phylum Chordata; order Ceratodontiformes; family Protopteridae; genus Protopterus; species Protopterus annectens. The sequence continues at coordinate 76,686,717 of NC_056728.1, forward strand.
GACCTATAGCAGGCTACAACCTCAATTGCTGTCTTACCCAATGTTAGCTGCACCTGAAGTATCTCTGATGCATTACTTTGGGCTACCAGTCAGGAGGTGTGCGCATCCTTTATGAATATGGACACACCACTGCCTTTGGAGCTTCAGTCCAAGTTCTGGGGCCGAATGGTGTGGAAAGAATTATAGCCTGGTAGTGTATGGGTGCTTTCTGCTGCCTTGCACTGGGTCTCTGTTATAGCACAAATGTCGATGTTCTCCATTTAAGGAGTGCTTTGAGCAAGTGCATTTTGAGATTTAGACTTCTAACGTTGAGCACATGACCCTCAGATTGCATTTGTTTGTAGCTGTTTCAGTGGTAATTTGGGAATAGTAGATTGTTGGGGACAGCAGTGCAAGACGAGAAAACATAGCAGGAACACTTGGAGTGGTGGTGTGCATGAAGCCTTTTACAGACAATAGTGGCACAGATATGCAATTAGGAAGCTGAAATACTTTAAATGCTGAACCGCAGATACTATAATATGGGGGAAATTAGGAACTTCAGCTGTGTTGTGATGGGACTTCTGTTTGGTTCAGACTGGGTTGTCAGGTAGTAATCTTTAGGTTATGTGTTGTCACCAATTTTAAAACAAAAAAACAGCAATAAAATTATCACGAATGGCTTCTACACACCACTGGGACCAGATCCAGGAAGGGGAGAGTAGATGGAGACCAAATCTGGGAAAATTGCCAGATTTAGACGTTGCTCAAAAACAAGTTACAGATGTTGATAGCCCATTGGCACAATAGCAGTAGGCCCAGCTTTGCTGCCAGAGATCTGACATGAAATAGTGATTTGGGTACTGAAGGGCTTCGTCAGCAGTGAATGACTGATGACAAGTTTTGCAGCAGCACTGAAGCACTCTGTGGGAGACTAGAGGCCAATTCAATTGCTGCATGTTTGCTGCTTAGTCAAAGCATCCGCAGAACGTGGTGCTGACTTTGCGGAAATGTGATTTAATAAGCATGGTGTCCTTTTGTTTTCTTCCTACTGTTCAGCCCCTTTCAAGGATGCAATCCCAAACATTAAAGTAAAAATAAAAAGTCCTCACCCTGTTTGCAGTAGTGTATTTCTTCCTGATAGAAACAGTAAGGGAAGGGACTGAAAATCAACAGTTGAGATAAAAACGTGTTCAAAAACAAATGATTACTTACCCAAGACTTTACCACTGCATGATTTCTGCTCAAGATTCAGAGTATGTTTTAAATTACCTGGCTTTCTGTTTATGAGCACATTGTGGATAACTGTAGAACTATACAGTCTTTATGCTTTATTTCAACTGTTAAGCTATTTTTTCCTGCTTCTGACATTTTAGGAGTTTAATGTTTGAATTAAGTTTTTGTAGGGGAGGTAAGTAGCCACTGACTGCATAAATTCACTGATTAGAGAAAAGTAACCTCAAATTGCTTGGTCATATACAAGGTCTCATCTATGAGTATAGCTTTCTAATTACTGTCTGTGCAGAAAAAATTTTGTGTAGTATTAATGGAGTAAGAAAATAATTATATGCCCAAATGCAATGTGCTTCTTCCGTCACTCAATGCATTTTTTTTCCAATTTTTCCTTCTAATCCTGTTTGCCATTTCATATCTCCAGTTCTGTTCAGCAACTGTTGGCTTCCCTTTGCTGTAATCTTTTTCCTCTTTGCTTCATTTGCTCTTCACTAGTTCATTCCACCACTCTTATCTCAGTTTCCAGCATGTATTGCTTTTGCCAACAGTACCAGTGGCAGGGAAGAGAGAAAGTACTGTTTAAACAGAGGAATAAGCTTTAAATTAGATAAAACAAACAGTTTCCCTCTCACATACTGACCCCTCTTGAGTCCTAGTTTTATCTCGATTATCCTTTTAACTACTGCTCGGTGCTCCATTTTTGGTGGACGTCTATTTAGATTTGCACTATTTCTACTGTACCATCCTCTGCATCTAGATTTCTGCTGTAAAGATAAATGGAATCGACCCCTACCTACTACTTTTTCGTAGAACTCCTCCTGTCCTTGGTTTAATTTTTTTCCAAATTTCTTGTTTTATCTTCCATTTAACATATTAATGTTCCCTCTCCCCACTTCTATCTCTGGGTCACCATCAAACTTTTCTATTTATTAGAGAAACAATTGAAGAAATCTTTCTAGCCATGTTTAAGGTGTATGTACATTTCCCCTTTTCACGTATTCATGATGAATGTACCATCTATCATCTCTGCTTCTGGGCTCTTGGTATTTTCCTTTGTCCAGTCTTTCTGATTATAGCTGCATCCCTACTCAACCAGTTCAGGTTTCACTTTCAGACAAGCTCTTGTTGTCAACTTATCTAATTTTCAATTTCTTATGCAACTGGACTATATTTCTTAGTATACAAATTCTAAAATTTTATTAGGTTTGATATTTTTCATGCATTCCAAATCATTCAACTCTATTCCTTCTCTCTTCCACACCCTTTAAGAACTAGATAGGCATCGCTGACGCTACATCTCTGGGCACTGTTCATGCCTCTTAATTTCCATGGTCCTCGACTGGCTGTCTGCTACTTTGCATAATTCTGCTTTTTGTTACATCACTTCCATATTTTCCTAGCTTTCCCTTTTACCTTCTCCCTCAACATCCCACCCTCCTTTAATTAATATTCTTCCTACTAACTAAGTCTCTTCTGTGTCATTCCCCTTCATTATTTCTCATTTATGTACTATATCCTCATCTCAGTTCTTCCCTTACTCCCTCCATTTCCCCCAATTTGTCTTTTCTTAATCTTTCATCTGGCATACCTGTCCTTCTTACTGTCCATTTTATCAGTCTCCTTTGTTCTTTGTTCTACCCTCTTTCCCTTGTTTTCCATTCCCCATCCTCTACTCTGTAGCTCTTTTCATACTAGCCAGTCTCTACCTTGTTCATCTCCCCCATCTTCTCTCTACTTCACTCTCTCTTAAACCTGGGGGGGCGGGCACATCTGCATTCAGTCATCCAGGCTCTACCCTCCATCCCTTATTTAATTTTCAACCCCTATAATGAAGGTTAAATCAGATCACTTTATTGAATTACTTTTGATTTGGGAAAAAATATTCTACTGTGCCATTTTCTCCAAACCTACTCTCTGCCTGTCTGGGTGGATACATTTCCATTATAAGTCATGGTACTACTTGCCCCCCTCTCTCCCAGTTTTTTTTTTTTGTGCTATTTCTTTCTCTTCTAGTTTGTGTTTTATTTCCTTTTCCTTTTTATTTTCCTTTGCTATTGCCCCAATCCTCACCTTAATGTGTTCCTCTCATTCATTATTTGCTGTGTTATCCCCCTGCCCTGTTTTTATAGCAGCCATCTTATCTGACTTCATAACAGCACAAACTGTCATGTAGTGTAATCAGTTCATCAAAACAATGTAAAAGCATTTTTGACTCAGTTAACTAACTTTCCTTATATCTGGCACCATCCTTATTTATTCAGACTCTGGAATCCTTTCACACTGTCCCACCCCACCTCTTCCCTATTTCTTTCTTTTCCATGTTCCCGCTTATTTGCCTGTGTTCCACTCAGGTACATCCCTCTTCCTCATGTCCATAGCCAGGTCTGCCAAATCGCTGCACTCTGCCTCCAGACTTTGACTGAATATTGACTGGGACTGACAAGTAACTTAAAGGTGTCTGGTGGGGGGGGGTCAATGATGTCCAACATTTGTTAGGGGGTTTCTTATAGCCTACCCCAGTTTCCACACACCCCCAATCGTGCATTTGCACCTTGTTCTAACTCACTTTTAACTTCTGCTTCTCTTACATGTTGAGATTTTAGTTTTTCAGGATATCTTGTCATCTTATTTTGCAACAACTGGCACCTAATAAGAGAAATCCATGGCCATCCTACAAAAGGCTTTCTTGGAATTACTTCAATGCCACATCCTGCAGCTAGCTACGAGTTGCAGGAAACAGTGATAAGTGCCTCTACATCCAAAAAGTCCTGTGGTGATTTCTTTCAAGACTTCTAGGTAATTTTAGAAAAATCTTCCATTAGAAATTAATATGAGCAAAAATCGCATTTCACAAGCAACTAAAAATTAGTTAAGCTACATTAGAATTGTGTCCGGTAGTAATTGGCCATCACAACTGCTACTTGCAACATTGAGCCAACTTGCTATTGACCGATAGATAAGTAAAAGACCATACATACAAAGTGGGTTTATGTACATATGTAAATACATAACATGCCTTAAACCAGGCAAAATTTTGCCATGTGCAGCAATTAAGTTAATATGAGAGGACTCGTTTCACAGCTAGTCAGATGTACAGAAATTTGTGTTTTTAAAATGCTACACAGATTGCGTCTTAGCCACTGTTCAACAATTGCACTTGCATTGTCTTATATTTGCTCCTTAAAAAAAGGCTTGCCTGACATATGGATGATTCTATGTTCAAAGTACTTGAATCACTTGTGAAGGACTGTTCTGTGAATTGGTGATTTATACTCAGTTTTTGCTTTGAACAGTTTTTGTATAGTACATTTTATTCATGACTAGGATTCTGAAATACTGAAGGAGCAGTCATGTTCACCTTGTTTGCAAGAAGAGGCTTAAATGAAGATCAGGAAGAATCAACACATTATCTCACTTGTGGCTGCAACAGTCTGCGGTAACACCATGTAGTACTAAGATGCAGCGAAAAGTAAAGAGGAAAAATGAACATTACTTGCGTACATGACTCAAAGTGGTTCTGTGCAGTCATGCATGCAAATCAGTGGCAAGAAGAATCACGAAGTCAGATGTGATCAATTTTTGAACTAGATTAGTGTATGGAAATGGAAATATAGGTAAGTGAAAGGAGGAACCATGCAAAGGGTAGAACACAAAGGGAAAACTTAAGAAATAAGTAGGATGCAATTTTTTTTTTGCTGGTCAGGTGCTCGTTTTTTAATATATATGACAAGAACTAATATGAGAAGTAAGAGTATCGGGGTAGGCAGCAGGGGTACACAAAACAGAGAGAGAGGGGGAGCACAATGGTGAATGAGACATCTGACAGAGGGAAGATGATTGTGATGGGAAGGACAGACAGTAGCAGGCACAGACAAAAGGGAGGGAACAGCAGGATGAGGGATAAGGAAAGCAGCTGCACAGCCCCATCCTGATGGCCATAACCTAGTGGGAACTTACTTGCCACCCTGAGCTCCCCTCTCCACTTTATCCTGGCACAGATGTAGGAGTTAGTCTGTGCAGGGACATGACTCGTTAGCTGCAGGAGGTAGTTCTCTGGATGGACAATATGGGCATGTAGCACATGATCAGTCCGCTTCTTAACAATGTCTATGAGATTCCCTTGAGTCAAAAGCTCTCACCTCCCCTTACATGGATGCCGGCAGGGAAAACAGCATCAACTTCCAGTATAGGCCTGGCCATTGTACCTGCTGTAGCTGTCGCTATGAGTGCGGAATGACAGCTCCAGCAGGCACATCAACCAGGCCTCAGCTGCCGATGTAGTAGGTGTTGGTGTCATGTGTAGGGGGCACAAAGGCATTGCTGGTGGGATTGATGCAGGCCCATATGCTGCTACATATCAATGTAAAAATGTAGAGCAATAAAATAAATGTATGTAACAAACAATAGAGAGGAAGAGGGTGGGGAGAAAGGACAGATGGAGTGAAAAACGAAGCTCACATCTAGTCTTTACTACAGTACAGTGACAGGTACCACTGTCAAAACACCTATCCCAGATTACTAGTAATGCACAATAGACGAACAAGGCAGCAAGAAATGAGCCCACTACCATTATCTCATAAAATCTAAAATGCAAAGGACTTAGTCTTGATCTCCTTGTACAATCTGACTGAAGCTTATAGTAACAAAATAATGGTGGCCAACAGAGAAATGAACATATAAAGAAGAAATGCATCCCAAACATGTTTTCCTTAAGGCATCAGAATGTGCTAACTTTGCAGAGTAAAATATTTATGTTTTTATTTCCTTTGTAAACCATACTCTAGCCTCAGCTTGTTTATATTGACTAGGAAGCTCACTTCTAGCGGCCTTTCATTATAAGCCAATACATCTTTTGTGTAACTGGCTGCCAACGTGAAAACTATTGGATGAGGTTTCAGCTGATATCAGTACAAAGTGGACTGCTTTGGTAATTTTGAAGTACTGTACATCCCAATACTCAAAAACTGAAAGTGTGATAGACATGTCTTACAGAGAAAGCCACCTCTATGGACCAGTCTTCCACTCCACATGAAGCTAAGTACTTATTTTACTCTACTCAAATGTAATTTGCAAAAATTAACGGGTATCTAAATTCACTCCTGATTTAGCAAACCTGTCTCTCATGCTTAGGGGAAGAAGTAAACATCCTAACAAACTCTTGTTAGGTCTGTCTCTGGGCTATTAGTAAGCAAGATGCCAGGACTCAAAACTACCATGGGTACTTATGGGTAGGCTTCTTAAGATCCTCACAGATCAATAACCTAACAAGCACCCATGATCCTTTAAGTATTTTAGTCAAAATTGCAACACCCACCTCTAATGTCCAATGTGGCACAATAAGTGACTTGGGGGAATCAAACCCACAGCCATTATCACTGGCAATCTGAAACAGAAATTCTTAATCTGTGTTGAGCTACTTATGCAATTTCAACAAAGCATGCATGCATATAGCAAAAGTCACACTGCTTCCTTTTAACAATGGAACTTGACACAGAAGTGACAGCATTTAATAAAGCCAAGGTAGACTGAAGATCTACAGAGTGTACATATTTAAACCTGTACTGTATGGAGTAGGTGTAGTCACCCCAGTGCTCTGAAGGCTCTGTATCCTCTACTTGTTCAGTTGTGCATTCCCTGTAATAACTTCTAGGGCTATGGAGAGAGAAACAAGTGTGTGTTAAGATGTGGATGATGCACACTGGTAGGTTTTACATATAGGTAAAAAAAAGGCTGCAGTACGTTTGAGGTGTAGCTTTCACCTCATCCTTCCAATGGCCAAGTAGGTCAGGATTGTCTCTGCAATAGTGACATTGGTCCATTGTGCTTGGGATTCTAATTGCATATCACTGTGGGCTTGAACCGTGAAAGAACTTACTTGTTATTTTACTAAAGTTTTTTACTTTTGCCTACTTGGGACTCAGCATTGTTTTTACTTTGGTTATTTTTTTTTTTGGTACTATTTCTTTGTCCTGTAGTTCAGTTGAATTTTATTTTTAATACTTTGGATCCAGTTTATTTGAAACTGACGGTATGGCAGAATGGAATAATGTTGAATTAGACTACAATCCTGAACATAATCATAGTCTAGAATCACAAATGGGTCATTTAACAAGGTTTCTGTTGCTAGAAATGAATCCTGTCTTTGAGGTAGAGATGGGCATGAATGAACAATCATCAGCTGATGAAGAACAACGAACAACGTATATGAAGAAACATAGAGAACTTGAAAACAAACTCTATGAATTTAAATGCCTTCAATGGCAAAGACTGCATATGGAAGCAGAACTACATCATAAGGTAATACCTAGAGGTCTACATGTACTAAATATGCCTACTTATGGCAATTTATATTCAGAACTTTTGAAACACTGGCAAATGTTAAATCTGAACTTAAGGAATGAATATATGAAACTGTTGATTGATTTTTTTCTACCACGTGAGAATGCACTAAAGGATGAAATTAAAGAACTGCAGCAACATATAGCCTCATCCTTTAGAACTGAGATTATTCTTGACAGTTTATATAGCATGTATGAGGGTGTTGCTGCATATGAGAAACGTCTACATGCTACTAAAGCCAAAGAACTGCAAAGAGATATAGTAGACTTCAATAGGGGTGCTGTTTTTTCGTGGTCCAGGTTTGGAGATAATGAAAATTGTATTGTAGCAGCAATACAAGAAAATAGACCTTTAAGTGAACTTATTTCAGAAGAATTGCCTATTCCTTCCATATCTAATGTTGTTCAGCAAGCTAACCTGTAACTATAGCAACTGAGATATCAACCAATCAAACGACTTCTACGGGAGAGGAAGTTCCGCCTTCATTAACTAGTGTCAATCAAACTGCAGTACTGGTCACAATGGTGATGAGGAGAACTGACACTGTCTTCAATAGAGGTTCTTTTAACTCTGCACTGCCCCTTTTTCCCTTAACAGGACCCTTTCCAATAAATACGAGAAGGAGAAATGCCAGGTCATGGAGCCAAGGCAGAAGAGGGAGGATTCAACAGATACAAGCAGGAGAAGCAGAGGGATATACAGAAACACACGGAACAATTCACTGACAATTTAGTAGTAAACATTTCTTCTTTTACCCTTGCAGAAGTGCAAACGTCATTATTGAACAAGGGACTTTCATTTGTACCTTCCAAAAGGTCAGATCTCATTGATGTTTTATTGAACTTAAAAATGTTTGCACTAAACGTCAGTCTTTCTTTGATGTTTAATAATGTGAATAACAATAATGTAAATGTATTTAGTAAACCTAGTGTATATGTTCCAAAGATGCATTCAAGTGTAGAAGTGTTCACACAAGTTTGTGAGAAGGAAATTGGGGAATTATTTGGAAATAAAAGTAAACCAGCCTATTTTAATTTAAATTCTGATGAATATGAAGCATTACTTGAATTAAAAGAAGCTAATTCTATAGAAATTCATCCAGCTGACAAAGGTGGAGGAATTTTGATTTTTACTTACACAAGATGAAAATTTTATTGCAAGACAGGGAAACTTTTATTACAGTTAATAGGCCAACAGTTCAGGCAATTATTGAGAAAGTGCTCTTTTTAATATTTGATTTATTAATGTCACATGCTATTACAGAGGATCTGTTTAAATATTTTTCCATAGAACAACCCACTATTCTAGTCATCTACAGACTCCCCAAGATTCATAAAGACCCTTGCATCCTATAGTTTCTAGGGGGTGGGTCACATAGACTATATCCATTTTTGTAGGAAAAAAAACCTTCATCCAGTTATGGATAATATAAATACAATATTAAAAGACAAAAACCTTTTTAGAGGATTTCTATGAAGCAACTGAATCTTTAGATTTAAATGATGAATACTATTTTGTTACTATAGACATAACATCCCTGTTTACAGTCATACCTAATGACTGGGCCATAGAGAATATTAAAATGTTACTGAATAACTATCAAACATATTCTAATGACAAGATAAATCTTGTATGTAGTTTAACAGAAATTATTCTAGAAAAAAAAACATTTTTATGTTTGGCAAAGAATTTTTCTGCAAAAGGTTAGCATAGTGCCAACAGCTATGCCAAACTAGCCTTAGCACAATGGGAGAAAGAACATGCTTTGTGTAGGAATGGTTTTCATTCTTGTGTGTTGTGGTATAAACATTTTGTGGACAATATTTTTATATTATGGAAGGGCACTGAAGACTTATTATTATAATTTGTAGATTTTCTACACACCACCTTCTTCATTCTTGAAATTCTCGGTTAAATATTCTAAGCATTGTATAGAATTTCTTGATGTATGTATTAGTAAGATGGATATAGGTAAATTGAAAACAAGTATGTATAAAAAAGAAACTAAGAAACACTCATACTTGCATAAAAACAGTATGCACCCTCGACAGATATTGAGAAATGTTATGAAATCACAATTCCTTAGAGTCATGGGAATACATAACGATGAAGAACAGTTAAAAGTAGCCTTCAATAATTTGAAGTATAATTTTTTACAGAGAGGTAATAAAGAACACAACATTAATTCTTGCATTAATTCAGTTATGCAAGAAAGAGAGAGGATTGGTAGGCCATATTTTTCTAAGAGAGTGTCGAATTCTGCAGATACATCAGATGTACAGGCAAGGAATGGTATTAGATTTCCTTTGGCCTTTTCTAGAGATACAGGTGCTATATGTGACATAGTTAAAAGGAACTGGATCATCCTATATGCGAATGACGAACTTAGAAATGTAGTTTTAGATAAACCGAGTTTGTCATTTAAGAATAATATGTCGCTAACAAGACATTTTGCTATAGGAAACAGGGTTCTTTACAAAATGTTAATTCTCAGAGACATGGCACTTATGCCTGCAGACACTGTAGTGCCTGGAATTACATACATTTAGGGACAAGTTTTACACATTCATACTTGAATTATCAGATAGAATTTTCATTTTATGCTGATTGTTCATCCAGAAACTTAGTTTATTATAGTTTTTGCAGAGCCTGTACAGCGTATTACATTGGCAAAACCAATCGTACACTTAGAGAGTGTATACAGGAACATACCATCGATATAAGAAATTGTAGACACCAGTGCTTTAGCCAAACATGCAATAGAATTTGGAGCTCAGCATAAATTACATTTTTTTTGTCTTGGAGTTAATAGACACTAATGACAGGGGAGGAAATATTAAAATTAGAACTGAAGCCTCTGAACAAAGATTGATATTGTATTTTAAAGCTGATAAAGCACCAAGCATCAATGATGCCGTATCTTTAAAACCTTTCCTTTATACAGTCCTTATAAGCACTAGCTCTTTAAAAGTTAATTGTATTTGATGGAAGCAGCCTCTGTGATAGGTTGTTTTATTTTTTAAAAGTTTGTGACGTTGTTCACTGAAATTGTCTG